>NC_143044.1:56015000-56025000 GCF_057628025.1 Oncorhynchus mykiss | reverse complement strand
CACCAACTGTTCAGATCTGGTGTGAGGTGTTCCCCCGACAGCTGTACAGCACTAAGATCCTCTTTGGTCGTAGACAACGGATTAAGGAGGATTTCAGTGCTACGAAGCTTCCAGGAAACTCACCTCTGCTGGTTTTGCCCACTGGCCTTCCTCCTGGAGTGTCTAATCAACATAACATCCACCTATTACAGACAAACGACTCCTCCGGAGCCCCTGTTAGGGCTCAGAGAGGAGGAGAGGAGTGAGGGACGACGAGAAGGTGTGTGGGAGGTGTCATTGACACCTACCAATGCACTCTGGGAGTCTCCCATTGGCAGGCCCAGCGGGGATTCTGGGTAAAGAGTCTCGTGTGCATCCAAAATTGCACAGTATTCCCTGTATGGTGCAATACTTTAGACCAGAGCCCTGTGTATATCACTAAAGTAGTGCACTATACAGGACATAAGGTGCATTTTGGGATGCAGCCCCTCTCAGTATGCAGCCGGGCGGCCGCTCGGTCAGCTCTGGTCTATAGCCATGTGTAGAAATCCACTTGAAAAGCCCAGGGGACTGGCCTTCAGAAGCCTCAGTAACCTAATCAAGACACCACTGCTACTGGAGTGACTGTTTAGGATCAAGGAAACACAAGCAGATCTAGAAACTGCAGAACAATTAGGTTGTGTCTTCACTAACCTCTCTCCCTCACTTATTTGACTCAACACACAAACAGCTCCACCATGGCCTTTCCTTCTCCTATTCATCATGTTTCCCCCCCGTGGAAAAAAACCCCAAACATCTTATTTGAATTTGAAGCAGTTTAAATGAACAGTAATAAGGTTGAGAGGATGGAGGATACCATCCCTCTCTAAGGACAATCAATCAAATAAATAACTTCCCATATCAACAATATAAATTACCGCACCAGTTTTGATTGTCCCCTTCCACATATTCAAGGGAGCTCTTTGGAGGGTGTTATTTTTTTTAATATGGGGGTAATAGGGACTATTTAGCAGGTAATATGGTATTAATATAGAGGAGAGGATGAAGAAGCCAGCTATAATGGAAGTGGGGCTTTAGCCTCTGCATGAATTTCAATGATGAAGCACAATGCCTTAAATCCCGTTCTTATTGAAGCCGCCTCCCCTGCAGGTACTTCTGAGAGCTCTAATAGAATAGGAAGTAGAGGACACAATAGATTTATATCTCTCTCAAGCCCCTTTCAGGTCACTGTCTACTTCCCAAATGGCAACCTATTCCCTATGTAGTGCACTTACTTTCTATGGGTTTTGGTTTAAAAAAGTAGTGCACTATATAGGGAATAGGGTGCCATTTGGGATCTCGGCACAGAAAATTCCTACGATCTCTTTAAACTGGCAATGAGCACTTCATGAATCATTCATTTTTAATAGATTATGCAAATTTTCCGAGGGACATAAAATCAACAAGATCAATAACGGCAGTCATTTTAATTGGTGTTAGAAAACATTTTAAGGATAAACATAATCTCCTTACTTCTTTCCCCAGCCCCGTAAAAGCACAATTAATTTGAAATTGGATCTCAGCCTAAATGCAGAAGATAATTGAGTATTTTTTTGTTGTTGCTGTTGCTTGGCTTGGATTCTGTCTTGCTGCACTGGGTTTATTGTTTGAAAGTAAACTGTAATACTGAGTCCTTACAGAGAAGCTAAAACCTCAAATACCTGAGTAAAATACATGACGATTATTACCACAGTAGAAACAGCCACCAAGGGAAAACCAAGAAGTGGCACTAGTCAGAAAACGGTCAGAAACAAAAAGTCAATACTTCCACCATTCATCCACAACTATTCACATTTTTAAGTCAAAAATAAATAATCTCACAATCTAAAAAATGTTGAGTTAAAACATAATTTAAAGTTTTATGTATTTTGTTTTTACATTATAAAGCATTGGAGATCGTGGGCCTCTAGTCTAAAACAACCACCCAGGTGCAAACAAAGCCCCCCCCCAGGTGCCTAACCGTGGTCGAGCCTGACCCTGCCTTCATACCAGCAGTACAAAGGACAAACACACACCTTCTCTTCTCACGAGGCCTGACTTACAGAGATCTACCTCCCACCCACATATTAATGAGAAGGCTCCTTTCTGTTCTCATACGGCTGCTGTTTGGGTTATCATTTGAGAAGGGGCCCGGCCACTCGTTCCTCGCTCACTGCACTTTTCAATCATTCTGTCCTCCCCCTCCCCCCGCGCAGAAACCCTTTGATGACTTGATGCATAATTATATGAATTTTAATAAAAGCTCTGTACATTACTCTTGCGGCCCCGACAGTAATCGTAAACTTTCAGTAAACTTAACCTTCTTCTTGGTAATAACCGTGGCAACAATGAAACAATATTTCAATTAGCGAGGCAGTCGTTAACTATGACAGAGTGAGCAAGTTAGAGAGAAAGAGAGCTAGGGAGAGAGAGAGAGAGAGAGAGAGAGAGAGAGAGAGAGAGAGAGAGAGAGAGAGAGAGAGAGACAGAGTGAGCAAGTTAGAGAGAAAGAGAGCTAGCGAGAGAGAGAGAGAGAGAGAGAGAGAGAGAGAGAGAGAGAGAGAGAGAGAGACAGAGAGAGAGAGAGAGAGCGAGAGAGAGAGAGAGAGAGAGAGAGAGAGAGAGAAAGAGAGAGAGAGAGAGAGTGATCTCAGTGTCATGTAGTCAGACAGTAGACAACGCCATGGTGTATTTTTCAAAAGCAGTAAATTACTCGTCCAGATTTATAAGAACCACAAGGAAATAATAGCTATGTTTCTTGCTAAAAAAACAAACAAAAAAACTCCCAAGTCAGGAATCACAACAAGGACAAACCAGCAGCGAGAAACCAGCGTTTATTCTCTCTCCTGCAGAGGGTGGCAATGACTGGTAGAGAGACCTTGCCAGTTCAGCTCTGTAGTACGCAATCATGGCATTGATGTGCTGACATCAATGGTCCTTGTCGAACAAAGTGACAAAACAGCTAAGTCCCCCCTGTCCTTTTACTGTGGGATGCTTCCCAAATGGCTCCCTATTTCCTTCACAGTGTACTACTTTTGACCAGGGCCAATAGCGCACTACATAGGGAATAGGGTGTCATTTGGGACGACACCTTTATCGCCTGCTAACTCAGCACAATAAGATGAATGACGGCTGCTCCTGCTGTAGCTACATGTTTTATCTCATGAAGTAAAGTACCACCTTTCAGTGCAGAGTCAAATCAAACTGGTACTACAGTACTACTACCACTACTACTACCACTATTACCACTACTACTACTACTACTACCAATACTACTACAACTATTACCACTACTACTACTATTACTACTACTACTACTACCACTACTACTACCACTATTACCACTACTACCACTATTACCACTACTACTACTATTACTACTACCACTACTACTACTACAGTACTACTACCACTACTACTACCACTATTACCACTACAACAAATATTACCACTACTACTACTATTACTACTACTACTACTACCACTACTACTACCACTATTACCACTACTACTACTATTACTACAGTACTACTACCACTACTACTACCACTATTACCACTACTACTACCACTACTACCACTACTACTACTACTACTACTACCACTATTACCACTACTACTACTATTACTACTAACACTACTACTACTACAGTACTACTACTACCACTACCGCTACTACTACTACTAATACTATTACTATTACTATTACTACTACTACTAATACTATTACTACTACTCCTACTACTACTACTAATACTACTACTACTACTATTACTACTAATACTATTACTATTACTACTACTACTAATACTATTACTACTACTGCTCCTACTACTACTACTACTAATACTACTACTACTATTACTACTACTACTCCTACTATTACTATTAATACTAATAATACTAATACTGCTATTACTTCTATTACTACTGCTATTATGACAACTACTAATCTTACTGCTACTACTACTACTAATACCCCTACTACTACTACAAATAATAATACTACTACTACTACTACTACTGCTACTACTAATACTGCTACTACTACTACTACTAATAATAATAATAAAACTAATAATAATACTAATACTATTACTAGTACTACTACTAGTACTATTACTATTATTACTACTAATAATACTAATACTACTATTACTACTCCTACTACTGCTATTACTACTGCTATTGCTATTGCTATTATGACTACTACTACTACTACTACTGCTGATACAAATTCCAATACCAATACTAATACTAATACTTTTACTACTACTACTACTGATACGAATACTAATACCAATACTACTACTACTACTACTACTACTACTGATACGAATACTAATACCAATACTAATACAAATACTATTAATACTACTACTACTGTTACTACTACTACTACTACTACTACTACTGATACGAATACTAATACCAATACTAATACTATTACTACTACTACTACTGTTACTACTACTACTACTACTACTACTACTACTGATACGAATACTAATACCAATACTAATACTATTACTACTACTACTACTGTTACTACTACTACTACTACTACTACTACTACTGATACGAATACTAATACCAATACTAATACTAATACTATTACTACTACTAAGAGTGTCAAACCAAACGGCATTAAAATAATCTGCACACTTACTGTCATGTTTCTGTTTGCAGGATTTGTTTTTATTTTCATGTGAATAAATAGACACCATGTCAATGCATTGCACAACATCATGTTGTTTTGTTTCATTACAACGTTGGCTGTTCTGAACAGAACACTGAACAAGAACCCATCCCAAAAATGAGACACCCTATTCCCTACATTGTGCACTACTTTTGACCAGAGCCCTATGGACCCTGAGCACTGTGGACCCTGGTCACTATGGACCCTAAGCCCTGTGGACCCTGGTCACTATGGACCCTGGTCACTATGGACCCTAAGCCCTGTGGACCCTGGTCACTATGGACCCTGAGCACTGTGGACCCTGGTCACTATGGACCCTGGTCACTATGGACCCTAAGCCCTGTGGACCCTGGTCACTATGGACCCTGAGCACTGTGGACCCTGAGCCCTATGGACCCTGGTCACTATGGACCCTGGTCACTATGGACCCTGAGCCCTATGGACCCTGGTCACTATGGACCCTGAACACTGTGGACCCTGAGCCCTATGGACCCTGGTCACTATGGACCCTGGTCACTATGGACCCTGAGCCCTATGAACCCTGGTCACTATGGACCCTGAGCCCTATGGACCCTGGTCACTATGGACCCTGGTCACTATGGACCCTGAGCCCTATGGACCCTGGTCACTATGGACCCTGGTCACTATGGACCCTGAGCCCTATGGACCCTGGTCACTATGAACCCTGAGCCCTATGGACCCTGAGCCCTATGAACCCTGAACCCTATGGACCCTGAGCCCTATGAACCCTGGTTACTATGAACCCTGAGCCCTATGAACCCTGAGCCCTATGGACCCTGAGCCCTATGGACCCTGAGCCCTATGGACCCTGAGCCCTATGAACGCTGGTTACTATGAACCCTGAGCCCTATGAACCCTGGTTACTATGAACCCTGAGCCCTATGAACCCTGGTTACTATGAACCCTGAGCCCTATGAACCCTGGTTACTATGAACACTGATCCCTATGAACCCTGGTTACTATGGACCCTGAGCCCTATGGACCCTGAGCCCTATGAACCCTGAGCCCTATGGACCCTGGTCACTATGGACCCTGAGCCCTATGGACCCTGAGCCCTATGAGCCCTGAGCCCTATGGACCCTGGTCACTATGAACCCTGAGCCCTATGAACCCTGGTTACTATGAACCCTGGTCAAAAGCAGTGCACTAGAAAAGGGAGCCATTTGTGAAACAGACCAATAATCCCCTTCGCTGAAGCTGTCCTGGCTGGGCAGGGTGATGGCAGGTAGACTGTACTAGGGCCTTAGGCACAGTGTGATGCATCTTAGAGTAGGAGTACAGATCTAGGATCAGGTCTCCCCTTGGCCATGTAATCATATTCATTGTGATCTAAAAGGCTATAAACTAATCCTAGATCAGCTCTCCTCCTCTGAGACACACAGCCAAAAGCCACGTTAACATTTTTTCTGTATGTGTTGCCACAAACGTGGAATCGAACCCACAATTCTGGGACTCATGTTGCAAGCATCATGCTCTACCAACTGATCCACACAGACAGGACCAGTGTTTGGCTCTGTGTCTTACCTACAGAGTAGCTCTGCGTCACAGAGACACTGGGGCCCAGGTTCTGGTTACTGCTGGAGGACAGGCTGGGTTTGACCTCGCCGTCCAGACCAGGATTCAGGGAGGACAGGGAGTGGGAGTGGGAGTACTCGTTGGCCTGTAAAAAGACACGTTCATCATTACACAGCCATAGAAATGAAAAAGAAAAGGCCCCACCTCTCCCTGCTGTGGGCTTCATTCCACCAATGTTTCATCTAAAGAGCCTTCGTTAAACAGGGTTACTCAAAAACACAAAATGAGCTACCAAAACCATGCTTACAGAGTCAAATACTGTCTCTCCGTGAATCTTAGGGTGTCTATTTGTGAGTGTGTGTGTGTGTGTGTGTGTGTGTGTGTGTGGGGTGTGGGTGTATGGGTTGAGTTTTGGGTGTGTGTGTGTACGTTCATGTAAGTGTGTGCATGCATACGTGTGTGTGTGTGTGTGTGTGTGTGTGTGTGTGTGTGTGTGTGTGTGTGTGTGTGTGTTTGTGTCTGTGTGTGAGTGAGTGTGTGTGTGTGTGTGTGTGTGTGTGTGTGTGTGTGTGTGTGTGTGTGTGTGTGTGTGTGTGTGTGTGTGTGTGTGTGAGTCCACTATTTTCAAGCTGTAGCAGCAGCGAGGGTGGGAGTTCAAGCATATCATTAATGTATTTTGGTTTTGTCTGAGAGGAAGTGGGATCTAGAAAAGCCGAATGAAAAGCCAAGCCGTCATCTGGTCCTTTGTGCTTGACTGCAGCCAGGAGTCCTGATCAGCCAAGGGAGAAAACAGCTCTGCTTGGTTACCACACCACTGTCCCCAATGCTACCCTATTCCCTATTACAGCGCACTGCTTTGGACCAGAAGTAGCGCACTGCACAGGGTATAAGATTACATTTGGGATGCACACAGACACGCCATGTGGCCCTGGTTCACAACAGGACACTATTCACCTTTTGGCTTTTTTAAAATGTTGAATTAAAAAAAAAAAAGTTTAAAAAAAAGGAGCTTCTCCACAACCCTTTAACGTTTCATCGGTTCATCATCAGTGACTATAAATAGGTTGTCATATACTGTAAGTTACATTGCTCCGTGTTACCATATACAAAATGAATATCAAATTGAAAGACATTTTTTTTTAAATTCTCCATTCTACTTATATATGTTTTGTCATAGTGAGAAAATGACTTCATTTTATATCGACCGTGATGCATTTTCTATGTATTTCGTTTGGACTCCAATACATTACTATAGAGACACTTTGTTAACCCACAGATAGAATTTCCTTTGTATGGTGGTGGGATAGTTTGAGACAGTCATGGCAGATGTTACTGTGTGTTTTATAATGAGATCAGACTTCCGGGAGACTGTGTGTTGACAATGTTTGTCCCCCCCCCACAAAAAAAAATCCCAGTGTGTGTCTGAGTGGCTCGCTGGGCTGCGGTCCCAAAGGGGACGCCTGTGAGCCTGTGACCCCACTCTTGTCTGCTTCTATCCCAGATAAACTCTAATTGTCTGCTACAACTGTTCACGGGGACAATGCCGGATGTTTTCCTCTATTCCGGAAGGCTTTAGACGTTAAACAGGCGTTTTATCATGCAGATAAAGGAGGGGCTCGAAGACGAGGGGAGATGGAGGAAGAAAACACAAAACAAAAGAAAAGATAGATTTGAAAAGGATGACCAAATGGCTAGCAGAAGTGTGGGAGGGGTGAATCTATTTAGTTCTGCATCTCCAGAATGGTGTTTTTAATAGCCTTCCAACCAGCACCCAGACCCCGGCTAATAGGGACACATTGACCAATGAGGAGAAAGGGGAACGACGACAAGTGAAAGAGAGATCCATGAAAGGAGAAAATCCTCTGATTAATACTTTATTCAATTAAAACAGATGTTTCTGTTCCAGTCACATCTTTTACATTACTGGTCTACTGGTCTCTTTTCCATTACTGGTCTACTGGTCTCTTTTACATTACTGGTCTACTGGTCTCTTTTACATTACTGGTCTACTGGTCTCTTTTACATTACTGGTCTACTGGTCTCTTTTACATTACTGATCTACTGGTCTCTTTTTCATTGCTGGTCTACTGGTCTCTTTTACATTACTGATCTACTGGTCTCTTTTACATTACTGATCTACTGGTCTCTTTTACATTACTGATCTACTGGTCTCTTTTCCATTACTGTTTACTGGTCTCTTTTCCATTACTGATCTACTGGTCTCCTTTTCTTTTGAACCCCGCCTCCTTTCCCTCTCTTCTTCTTCTTTAATACTCTCTCTGAAGCTCTCTGTGATTGCAAGTCATTTCCAATTCGTTTTGGTATTGATCTTCCAGTAGAAATCAGTTTGGTAATTAGCTCCAAATTAGGCTCTCTTCTGGAGGTGAGTCCTGTCCTACTGATTTATTACCTACGTAATTCGCCGCGATCGGAGAGAAATTAAAATGAACTCAATTAGGCCCATTGCTTTAGCTTCTTTTATGGGTCTCCTCCCTTAAAGACTTGTAGTTTTATACGGGTACAAATTAATAGTCTCTTGTTGTTTAATAGTATAATGAAAGTAAATAAAGGTTATCCATTGTAATAAGCCTAAGAGAGGTTTTAATAAGAAGAAAGGTAGTAAGTCAACATGTAAGGGTGTAGTTATTGTGGTTTCTTCTGGGTGGGGGGGCGGGGTGGTGGTGGTGACAGAAGGGGTCTTCATTTGGTAAATGAGGATGGATAGATGGTGGGTGTTTGTGGTGTTGACATCAAAAGCAAGACGCATTAGAATATCCTATATATACACCACCAGGTGTGTGGAAATAAATCAAGAAAGCCCCTTTTGCTATGTTTACCATTTATAAAATAAAACAAAACATTTCCATGATAAATCTGACAGCTGAAAGCGGCTTCATACACTGTTTCAATAATAACGTTTTTGAAGAAGGACACGGAATTATAACAGAAATAACAGGTGCAGAAGGAGAAACACAGAGTCAGATAACACAACGGCAAAAAATAGAGAAAAATAGAGATATTGATTAATTGCATGTTGCCTTTCTGTTATTCTCAATTATAGGGGATCCAAAGAATGTGGTGTTTTTTCATCCCAAGATCGATACGACGTGGGAGTTTTCCCTGAAATCCCTACAGCATTTTACATGCTGTTTTCTAATACACTGGAATGACTGTTTTACCAGCCTATACATTTGCAGGGCATTTTATTTTGAGAGCTGCGTGGAGCAGGTATATATATATATTGCTCAGATGGCATGCTCCTTCGGGGCCCTCTGGGCCAACTGAATAAAATAGCAGAATCTCTCAGCACGAAAAAGTAAATAAAAATGTGTTGACTTTCAGAGAAAACTACGTATGGAGCAGCAACAACAATTATAAAAGTAAAATAAACAAACAGAAAAAAAACGGCAACAACAATATCATGGTTGTACAGCTCGAGGAAACTTGGATGGAATGGAAGTGTTGACGTGGTGCAATACAGGTGTATTTGATGCTGTTGACGGTGTGACAAACAACAAGACGTGACTAACCTGTTCTGGTTTGATGTGCTCCGAGGTCGGGAAGACATCGGGGTACGACGGGCGCTCAAAGACCCGGTCCAAAGCTTCCAGCTGCTGCTGAGTGAAAGCATCGGCCCGCAGGTGCTTCCGTAAACTGTCCACACTAACCTGAGAATCAGTGTTTGGGCCAGACCCATCTGAACCATCTACAAGAAGAGAGAGCAACAACACTAGAGTCTAATCAGGAAGCCCCTGTAAGGTAGGAAGCT
>NC_143044.1:56007500-56012500 GCF_057628025.1 Oncorhynchus mykiss | reverse complement strand
TATATGATATGCAAGGGGGGACCCTATTGATTGCCTGCCTGGTCTGGTGGCAAAGAGGGAGCCGAAATGAACTTGAAATGAACATCATGCCTCAACTCAATGTGCGTATAATACTCTACTTAATCCCACATTTTTCTCTGCCATGGAATTCAATTGATCAATCATGTCTCTCCTGATAGTACCATTTGGAAGGGTTATTGCCATTCCATTCTGCCGCTTGACCTTTTCTGACTGGGGCCAGAGGATGAACCTGCACTCCCAAGAAGAGCAAAACGCATCAAGGGGATATATAAGAGACCCTGGGGGAGTCGGCGGTGTGTGCGTGCGTGTGTGTGTGTGTGATTGGGGGAGGGGAGAGGGGTCTGTGCATGTGGTGAATAGGTTACCGCCATTTGCTGCCCAACATACAACAATAATTCTATATCCTCAAACAAATGATTTCGATAACTAATAATTAAAATAAAAAAACATTAAAAGACCTATTATGGTAAATGTATTTCATTTAACACACATGTAAAATCTTTATATTTTCATAGTGTGATCGGTTGGGATCTGTTGCAATATGCAATCACAGGAGAACATAAATCACTTCTACTCTACACTGTTCAGCTATTTTCTTCAGATTTTCAGTATGGATAAATCTAATCACATCTTTTGATCTGGCATTATTTCTGGACAGCTCCACTGGGGGCCTCAGCCTCTCGTAGCGCCGCTGAACGGTTGGCGCTTTATCAACCTCAACTGTTCCCTTCGGTCCTCGGAAGCAAATAGACTCATTAATTACTTTCCATCTGCTAGGCCAGAGTACATACCATGATCAATACCAGCACATTAGTCATTCACCACAGAGGAATACACTTCCCATACACAAGATAAACCACCCGCAGGTCAACCTACAGTACATGGGCTGTGGTTCCCACTCAAACCACCCGCAGGTCAACCTACAGTACATGGACTGTGGTTCCCACTCAAACCATTCCCCAGGTTAACCTGTTGTTCCCACTCAAACCATCCCCATGTTAACCTACAGCACATGGACTGTTGTTCCCACTCAAACCATCCGCAGGTCAACCTACAGTACATGGACTGTTGTTCCCACTCAAACCATCCGCAGGTCAACCTACAGTACATGGACTGTTGTTCCCACTCAAACCATCCCCCAGGTCAACCTACAGTACATGGACTGTGGTTCCCACTCAAACCATCCGCAGGTCAACCTACAGTACATGGGCTGTTGTTCCCACTCAAACCATTCCCCAGGTTAACCTGTTGTTCCCACTCAAACCATCCCCCAGGTCAACCTACAGTACATGGACTGTTGTTCCCACTCAAACCATTCCCCAGGTTAACCTGTTGTTCCCACTCAAACCACCCCCAGGTCAACCTACAGTACATGGACTGTTGTTCCCACTCAAACCACCCGCAGGTCAACCTACAGTACATGGACTGTTGTTCCCACTCAAACCATCCCCCAAGTCAACCTACAGTACATGGACTGTTGTTCCCACTCAAACCACCCCCAGGTCAACCTACAGTACATGGACTGTTGTTCCCACTCAAACCATCCCCCAGGTCAACCTACAGTACATGGACTGTGGTTCCCACTCAAACCACCCCCAGGTCAACCTACAGTACATGGACTGTTGTTCCCACTCAAACCACCCCCAGGTCAACCTACAGTACATGGACTGTTGTTCCCACTCAAACCATCCCCCAGGTCAACCTACAGTACATGGACTGTGGTTCCCACTCAAACCACCCCCAGGTCAACCTACAGTACATGGACTGTTGTTCCCACTCAAACCACCCCCAGGTCAACCTACAGTACATGGACTGTGGTTCCCACTCAAACCATTCCCCAGGTCAACCTACAGTACATGGACTGTTGTTCCCACTCAAACCACCCGCAGGTCAACCTACAGTACATGGACTGTGGTTCCCACTCAAACCATCCCCAGGTCAACCTACAGTACATGGACTGTGGTTCCCACTCAAACCATTCCCCAGGTCAACCTACAGTACATGGACTGTGGTTCCCACTCAAACCATTCCATTCCCCAGGTTAACCTGTTGTTCCCACTCAAACCATCCCCAGGTCAACCTACAGTACATGGACTGTGGTTCCCTCTCAAACCATTCCCCAGGTTAACCTGTTGTTCCCACTCAAACCATCCCCAGGTCAACCTACAGTACATGGGCTGTGGTTCCCACTCAAACCATCCCCCAGGTTAACCTGTTGTTCCCCCTCAAACCATCCCCATGTTAACCTGTTGTTCCCACTCAAACCATCCCCAGGTCAACCTACAGTACACGGGCTGTTGATCCCACTCAAACTATCCCCAGGTCAACCTACAGTACACGGGCTGTTGATCCCACTCAAGTTTAGGTGAAATACCCATTTAAACATTTAAGACACCCACCTCAATATTGCCTCCTTGTAAAATCCATAATCCTATGACTAGCGTAAAAATGCCAGTATATCTATTTTTAAAAAACTCACTCCAATGCCCAGTAGATTTATGTAAAAACCCTTCACTCTAATTTATTTATTTATTTCAGCTTTATTTAACTAGGTAGTCTAGTTGAGAACAAGTTCTCATTTACAACTGCGACTTGGCCAAGATAAAGCAAAGCAGTGCGACACAAACAACAACACAGAGTTACACATGGAATAAATAAACATACAGTCAATAACACAATAGGAAAACAATTTACAGTGTGTGCAAATGAGGTAAGATAAGGGAGGTAAGGAAATAAATAGGCCACAGCGGCAAAATAATTACAATTTAGCAATTTAAACACTGGAGTGATTGATGTGCAGAAGATGAATGTGCAAGTAGACATACTGGGGTGCAAAGGAGCAACATAAATAAGTAACAGTATGGGGATGAGGTAGTTGGATGGGCTGTTTACAGATGGGCTATGTACAGGTGCAGAGATCTGTGAGCTTCTCTGACAGCTGGTGCTTAAAGCTAGTGAGGGAGATATGAGTCTCCAGCTTCAGTGATTTTGAAATTCGTTCCAGTCATTGGCAGCAGAGAACTGGAAGGAAAGGCGGCCAAAGGAGTAATTGGATTTGGGGGTGACCAGTGAAATATACCTGCTAGAGCGCGTGCCCAGTACAATGTCCAGTACATCTATGCCAAAAACCCTCACTCTAATGCCCAGTACATACATGTAAAAAACCCTCACTCTAATGCCCAGTACATCTATGGATATGGCACAAAATACACCTTATTCCCTATATAATGCAGTCCTTTTGACCAGAGCCCTATGGCCTTACTATCTCACCCATGTCTGCTGGAAAAGGTTGTTCTAGCTGGTGGTAAGGAGACCCTCAGTCTAGCCTGGCTAAACCAGACTGAATGCTAAACTCAATGGTGAGCTCAGCATTCAGTCACGTTTTTACCAGGCTAGTTAACTAGAGGTAATCTGTTTCATCCTGATGACATTTAGAAGTGAATTCAACCATCACAATTACATTTCTTAAAGGTACATAGGAAATATTTTTTGATGTATGTAAAAAGAAAATGACAGCCATTTTGTTTTTTTTACGGAGTATCACAGCCACCCAGCAATGTAATACTACATGTAGTATTGTAGACCACATTTCATATTTCTACTGAAGCCACCGCAAGACATCATATCCTACAAGTATACAGTACCAAATAACATATGTTGTAAGATATATGGTACATGTTTTTGTGGGCGAGTTTCCCATTCCATGCTAGCTGTTATGTCGTCGACAGTTACCATCGTCCTGTTTGTTCATCATTTGGAATGGAGGCTAGCTGTAATATCTGACACTACTAAATAACATTTGCTAAGATACATTGTACATGGTTTGTGGGGGCCATTTTCCATACCATTTTAGCTATTAATTATGTCGTAGCATTAGTCGGTAAACCTGGAAATCATAATGGCTTTGTTTACATGTTAGTCATTTAGCAGATGCTCTTATCCAGAGCGACTTACAGTGAGTGAGTGCAGACATGTTCATACTGGTCCCCGGTGGGAATTGAACCCACAACGCTGGCGTTGCAAGTGCCACGCTCTACCAACTGGTCTCTGTTTCTACACATCCTCCCCAGTGATGCTAATAACTTATGTTGTTATGTCATAGTGGATAATGTCTTTGTTTGTTGGTGTGTCTCCATAGTGATGGTGTCTGTGTTATTGATCAGTGAGTGACAGGCTTGAGTGTATTCATCTTGACATGGCTGGGCATTAACACTCCGGTAACGAGGGAGCAGAGGACTCCAGACTCTATCAGATCACATCACCAGCTCTATGAGACAGACTCCTCTCCGCGGGCTCGCCACCCCAAGGTCATGACCCCTAGCAGGGGGTTGAGCCGACGTAATTCTGTCTCTGCCTGGAGTCAGAGAGAGAGAGAGGTCGTCTGCCTTACTACACGGACTACCTGTCTGCCAAACACGGCAGAATACAAACCACTAGAAACATCGGCTTTGAGAAGGAAGCTGATGTCGTCTGGCCACGACGGGGATTATACAATAGGCACGAATGGCCCCGTGAAGAATTGACCAAAGTAACGGCGTCAAAATATGAGCTCGTAATTGTTATAGTATCTTATTCATGGTAAAATTCAACCTGTGTTCAGTCTGTGTTTAGCCCTGGGTGGAGGTACAGGGAGGTGAAACGACACCTTAGGGTCATGAAGGCCCCTCTTTTCTTAATAGGCTTTTTGCCTTTCTGTTGTTCTAGTTTGAACAACATTATCTAGCTATACGTCAACTAGTGACTCCCTTTCCCAAGCATTGCATTAGCATTCTGTTTGAACAACATTATCTAGCTATACGTCAACTAGTGACTCCCTTTCCCAAGCATTGCATTAGCATTCTGTTTGAACAACATTATCTAGCTATGCGTCAACTAGTGACTCCCTTTCCCAAGCACTGCATTAGCATTCTGTTTGAACAACATTATCTAGCTATGCGTCAACTAGTGACTCCCTTTCCCAAGCATTGCATTAGCATTCT
>NC_143044.1:55965000-55997500 GCF_057628025.1 Oncorhynchus mykiss | reverse complement strand
CCATGGTGTGGCCTGGTGTAAGGGTTAGGGTTATGATACATCTTACCCATGGTGTGGCCTGGTGTAAGGGTTAGGGTTAGGATACATCTTACCCATGGTGTGGCCTGGTGTAAGGGTTAGGGTTAGGATACATCTTACCCATGGTGTGGCCTGGTGTAAGGGTTAGGATACGTCTTACCCATGGTGTGGCCTGGTGTAAGGGTTATGATACATCTTACCCATGGTGTGGCCTGGTGTAAGGGTTAGGGTTATGATACATCTTACCCATGGTGTGGCCTGGTGTAAGGGTTAGGGTTATGATACATCTTACCCATGGTGTGGCCTGGTGTAAGGGTTAGGGTTAGGATAAATCTTACCCATGGTGTGGCCTGGTGTAAGGGTTAGGATACATCTTACCCATGGTGTGGCCTGGTGTAAGGGTTAGGATACATCTTACCCATGGTGTGGCCTGGTGTAAGGGTTAGGATACATCTTACCCATGGTGTGGCCTGGTGTAAGGGTTAGGATACATCTTACCCATGGCGTGGCCTGGTGTAAGGGTTAGGATACATCTTACCCATGGTGTGGCCTGGTGTAAGGGTTAAGATACATCTTACCCATGGCGTGGCCTGGTGTAAGGGTTAGGATACATCTTACCCATGGTGTGGCCTGGTGTAAGGGTTAGGATACATCTTACCCATGGTGTGGCCTGGTGTAAGGGTTAGGATACATCTTACCCATGGTGTGGCCTGGTGTAAGGGTTAAGATACATCTTACCCATGGCGTGGCCTGGTGTAAGGGTTAGGATACATCTTACCCATGGTGTGGCCTGGTGTAAGGGTTAAGATACATCTTACCCATGGCGTGGCCTGGTGTAAGGGTTAGGATACATCTTACCCATGGTGTGGCCTGGTGTAAGGGTTAAGATACATCTTACCCATGGCGTGGCCTGGTGTAAGGGTTAGGATACATCTTACCCATGGTGTGGCCTGGTGTAAGGGTTAAGATACATCTTACCCATGGCGTGGCCTGGTGTAAGGGTTAGGATACATCTTACCCATGGTGTGGCCTGGTGTAAGGGTTAGGATACATCTTACCCATGGTGTGGCCTGGGGCAGACAGGGATGTTCCATCTGGAGACGGGTGGAAAGGCTGCTGGACTTTTGTTCGTATTATCCTGTGATCACAGGAAAGAAAAGATGGAGTCAGTGCTTCCTGCTCTTGGATCAGTTGACTGATGAGATGGCGTCAGTGCTTCCTCCTGCTCTTGGATCAGTTGACTGATGAGATGGCGTCAGTGCTTCCTCCTGCTCTTGGATCAGTTGACTGACGAGGTGTGCGTCAGTGCTTCCTCCTGCTCTTGGATCAGTTGACTGATGAGATGGCGTCAGTGCTTCCTCCTGCTCTTGGATCAGTTGACTGACGAGGTGTGCGTCAGTGCTTCCTGCTCTTGGATCAGTTGACTGATGAGATGGAGTCAGTGCTTCCTCCTGCTCTTGGATCAGTTGACTGACGAGATGGCGTCAGTGCTTCCTGCTCTTGGATCAGTTGACTGAAAAGATGGCGTCAGTGCTGCCTCCTGCACTTGGATCAGTTGACTGACAAGATGGCGTCAGCGCTGCCTCCTGCTCTTGGATCAGTTGACTGACAAGATGGCGTCAGCGCTGCCTCCTGCACTTGGATCAGTTGACTGATGAGATGGCGTCAGTGCTTCATCTGGCACTTGGATCAGTTGACTGACAAGATGGCGTCAGTGCTTCCTCCTGCTCTTGGATCAGTTGACTGATGAGATGGCGTCAGTGCTTCCTCCTGCTCTTGGATCAGTTGACTGACAAGATGGCGTCAGTGCTGCCTCCTGCACTTGGATCAGTTGACTGACAAGATGGCGTCAGTGCTGCTTCCTGCACTTGGATCAGTTGACTGACAAGATGGCGTCAGTGCTGCCTCCTGCTCTTGGATCAGTTGACTGACATTTCACACAATACATCATGAGGCTATCCTTTTGAACATCACCGTGAACGAAGGGCCAGAATGGTCAGTGGTTTAACTTGTTGTTTTTGCAACCTAAACTTCTTCTAATCACAGATTGGATGTTGAAGAACAGATGTTGGACTACATTCTCTATATAATCAACTATTTATTACCAGGACCCATAGTGCAATGTGTCTGAGTGAGATGTCAGTAGTATCTCACCATAATAATGGGTCCAATCCAAAGTCCAGGTGTAGAAACAGCAGTGCCTACATGTTAGAAAGCCTACTGTACCTTTAAAAGGTGAGATCTGGAGAAGAAAAGTCTTCATTGCACTTTTGCTCTGAGAGGTGATCTTGCAAACAAAGCATGAAATCACATCAATTCACCTCAATGATTGGCTTCACTGGTTCTACCTGGCCTGAGCTAATCAGCTCTCCTTCTCTCTCCTTTTCTCTCCTTTCCCCTCCTTCTTTCCCTCTCTCCCTGCCACATGGTAAAGGTTTCCAGGGCTCTCTCTCTCTCTGACTGCTGCCCCTTGGCTTGTCCAGGGCTGTGTCCCAAATGGCATCTCTATTCCCTATATGGTGCACTACTTTTGACCCGAGCTCTATGGCACCCATAGCCCTATATCCCTACGGGCCATGGTCAAGGGTAGTGCGCTATATAGGGACTAGGTTGCCATTTGTGACTGACCACAGCTCTGAGGTCTCTGTGGCTTCAGCAGCAGCCCCCCCAGTGCCAACCCTGGTGTGGACGAGGGTCTATTGATCGAGGGCTTTGGGGGGAGAAAAAAGTTGGGGATTAGTCACAGGCCCAAACAGATGCAAATAGAAAGCTATAAATTATATGTGACAGGAAAGCAATATTTCCTTATTGCCTTGCACAAGCTTACGCCAGCATTAGATTCCTTTAACCTGACTGGCACCGCGGGGAAGAGGGGAGCTGTCATTGTAATGTGTAAACTTTAAAACTATTTATCATGTATGACATGGTGTGTACCTATTTTAGAACACGGACGGAGCGCGGTAAAGGTGGATCGAGGACGTGGAGGACACATAATGACACGTGTCCCAGTTCACGTTTGCTTGGTTTCCTAATCCTAACACAGATCTGTTGTTGAGAATTTGACGTTTCTTGGTATTTTATTAACATAATAGTATGGTTATTTAAGATCTATATTTTATTAGATTGTGTTGCAAATTGAACCGCTTGGTCTGAAACTGAACAATTGAACAATTTACACCGCCTACAATTATTTTAGACGTTAACTAAAAGTCTTAGCCTTTGGGGGTGGAGGGGGACATCATTTCACTATTTGATTTAGAATTTTAGGAACAGTGTAGGTATAATTTTTTTAATAAAAAAAAGATTTGATAAAATATTGGATTTGGCCTTTACTACTATAGGCCATAGAAACACATTGAACAACACATGCATAAATGGCAAAGAAATCAGGTTTAAAGTGTCTGTCCCAAATCTAGAAGATATCAGAAAGCTCAGGAAACAGTGGACACATATTTAACCTCTTTTTATTTTTTTGGGCACAAAACTATCTCCATAACTCCCATTCATCGTTTAAACCAGTACCAAGTTACCTTCCGACGGAGAACACCATTGTGATAAGACGGAGAACACCATTGTGATAAGACGGGGAACACCATTGTGATAAGACGGAGAACACCATTGTGATAAGACGGAGAACACCATTGTGATAAGACGGGGAACACCATTGTGATAAGACGGAGAACACCATTGGGATAAAACAGAGAACACAATTGTGATAAAACAGAGAACACCATTGTGATAAAACGGAGAACACCATTGTGTTCGTGAGAATCTCGTCTTTCCACAAAGTGTTCCATGTTCGTTTTTTTTGGGAGGGGGGGGGGGGCTAAACCGTTCGGACACTACGGACATAATTTGTGAGAAGAACGATTTTTGGGGGATGTCTCGTGGTCTGACAAACACCGCTGTAGCTCGGCCACCAACAACCGCAGATGCGGAATGCCGACACGGGTGGATGCGGTGGATTGAGACTCAGCCCATGCAAAACAAATAAAGATATCTCGAGCTTAAACTGATGGATTTGGATAGGTATTTGTTTTTATTATGTTACTTAGACTGATGCGCCGGTAGACCCTTCAGGATTTTAATTGAAACCCCTCAAGATCTAATATTTATGTTGTTGACTGTAGACGCAAAGGACCAAGATATTCAGCTATATATTGTTTAAGATGACTGTGGTATTGATATTGTTTTGAGGTTCAAGGAGTAAAGTACCCACTACTGTCAGACCTCTCCTTAGGGCAAAGCTACAATACAACGACTAGCCTTCCCAGAGATCACATATCAATATTTTATTTACATTTTTTTTTCCCCACTTCACTCCATAACAGTTATTTGACCCCCTGACTTCTGTGTGCGATATAAATCCAGAAGACTTTATTTGGAATACATGTTCTTGATATCGAATAAGCAATTTGAAGGAATGAATTAATGACTTAGCTGTTGCTGAAAATCCCCTGAAGAAATATTAAAATTGCTTTACTTTTGAATCAATATTATTGAACGCCATTGAGGACTTTTTTTATGTCTAGTAGCGGCTAGCGGCGATACTTGTTGTGGGGTAATTTCTTCCTTGTGGCGCGGTGGCCCAGACCCAGTCCAGCCAGACACCAACTACAACAGGATCTCTATAACAGTTAATAATGCATACAGGGGAACAGTGTTTAAACCTAGATCCTCTTATGTCAACAGTCCCGGGGTCACTTTTGTTTGGCCATAAAAAAAAACCTTTTAGAGTAACGGTCAGTAGTCCCAGTCCTTCCCTTTGTCTAAGCTTTGTTAGTGCAGCCAATTCTCCATGTGATTCACCTTGTTTAAAAGATAAGTGCTATACTGGCCAATATGAAGTTACTGCCTGGTCTGTTGTGTACTGGATGGAACATCAACCGGTGTTTTGAAGACAGTTTTAGAAAAACACTTATTGGGAATGTGCTGTGTGTTTGTAACTGCTATTGAGTCATAATCCTAGACATATAGTCTACTGATGCATGGTTAGCATTGAACCTTCCACTGTAGAATTGGCCTTTTCTGGTCTCAAGGAAGCAGGCTTAGACAGATATTTCATACAATTACTATCCAACAATTCAGTCAAAATATTGCATTGGACTGACTTGAGTTAAAACAGTGTGTGTGTGTGTGTGTGTGTGTGTGTGTGTGTGTGTGTGTGTGTGTGTGTGTGTGTAGAATAAAGTGTAAAATAATTTAAATGTAACATTGAACCCCTATAAGGTTCTTCACTTCACAAAGAGAAATATTCAGCATTATGAAATTAAAATAAATTCAAAGTAGGTTTCGTCTTTGGTTAATAGAATTACATTTAGTTAAATTCACATTTTAATACCCCCCCCCCCCCCCCCACCCCCCACCCCCAATAATAAACAAAGACACATAGGGGATTATTTCAGTTAAAAAATAGCTAAGCGAGATTGAATTTGATTCTAATTGAAAACTTTATAGGTGGATCTTTTAATGATATGAATGTACATTTTGAATCTATCACATACATGTGTCTGAGACTGCTTAAATGGGCCTTTTTAAGCAATCACGAGGCATGAAATGAATTTTTCTTCAGCTCTTTCTCTATTTAAAAAGATGTCTTGTGTGGGGCTGTCTGTCCATGCTCTTTCTGCAGTCAGCTCATTAAAGTGTGATGCCGCTGCTGCCTCTATGGAACACTGCCTCTTAACGAAAGTTCATCACCGAGGATCTCTGGCGGGTAGGGGGTCTATTTCTCTACCTCTTTCTCCCCCTCCCTTCTCTCACAATGCTATCTCTCTCTCTCTCTCTCTCTCTCTATCTCTCTCTCTCTCTCTCTCTCTCTCTCTCTCTGCTATCTCTCTTACACCCCTTGGTCTGTTTCACCAATGCACTCAAAGTCCTCTTTGTGATCATGATGTTTCCTTGTTACTTTACAGGAGTGAAGGCCAGTATATGTGGTGGTATTATAATGCAGTTCTCCACATCAACCGTAAATACACCATCTGACCTCAATCTTGCACGTGCAATCTTAACCAGCGGGGCAGGCAGGATCCTCTCCAAATTAGATTTGTATGAGGAAGTTTTCAGAATATCTATTTACATAAAATGTCATTTGATAATGAATTCATAACACGTGTTTTTAGTGAAAATACACTGCCCACTCTTTGTTTCACTGGTTGGACAAATACACTGATATAGGCCGAATGCTTTGGCAGATAACAATCCCATTATTTTACAAACTATAACAGCGATATGTGAAATAAGACAAAATGCAACTGCATTTACCAAAGGCCAATCAGAGAAAAATAGACGATGCATGTACATACAGGTGCGCCTGAACAAGGAAGTTAACCCACTGTTCCTAGACCAGTTAACCCACTGTTCCTAGACCTGTTCCTAGGCCGTCATTGAAAATAAGAATTTGTTCTTAACTGACTTGCCTAGTTAAATAAAGGGGGAAAAAATAAAATTAAAATAAAAACAGGTACTCCTCTTTAAATAGACCACACGACTTCACAAAGCTTCAAACCAAACCAGCTATAGGTCTAAAATGTAAAGAAAATGTCCAATACAACACATTAGATGTGCTGCTATTGAACAATTGCTCGGCTTTCGGTGCCACGCGGGATCTGGTCACCGGCTTGCCCTATTGATCGGTTTTCATCCAGACAGATTCACTTCGTCCTAAGATATACTGCTGATTGCTGGGGGAGTTTGGACTGAAAGATTGAATTGCACCGTCGAGACCACCCTCGATGGGAGAAAAAGTTTGTCAAACTCTGGACGTATAGGTCCTATAGGCTCCTATGCTGCAGTGCAGTTCATAGATGGAAAACGTGCATTGATAAAAAAAAATAACGTGAGAGTTCATCACGACTTTGAAGAGGCTTTAGAAATACTGTTAAATAGTCGTAAAGATGTTCTATCCGTATAACAGCCAATGGAAGTAAATTATACAGTATATAATAAAGTCAATCTCCTGTAAAAAAAAAAAAAAATGAAATGTAGGCCAGGCGTTGAGGCCTAAACATGGACAGAAGAAAGCACTGCTGCTATTATTGTAATTTGTAAATGTTCTTGATGAAATTTGCAAGGATGTTTCCCAATTTTATGATTTTATATATTTTCCAGATGTTTTTGACGTTATAACATAATACTATTTTACGTTTTCATTCAAAGGAATAGACTTATTGGTTATGTCATTATTAATAAAGAAATAGTGTTTACCTGTTAATGGACGAGACGCTTGGAACCGTGTCGTTGTCACAGACGCCCTCAGCTAACAGTCTGTCTCTGATTTCCCACGCGAACATGGTCGGATTCTGGCGCTTGTAGTCCGCTATTTTATCCACAACCTTTGGAGTCGCCACTTTCGGTTTGGACCCACCAATAACTCCTGGCTTTATACTTCCGGTCTCGTAGTATCTGCAACAATAATCAACAACGTATCGATCATGAAACATCTAGGCTATCTGTTGGATGGACAAGTCTTCGTTTTCTTGGCTAGAGTTGATTTAAATGATCATTAGATTTGTGGATGTATTCGAATGTTATGCACCTTATGCCCCCAAAATACTGTGTTGCGCCTACAGGGCATTCAACCCGCAAACATCTCCAAAAATGTGCACATTGTCGTCTGAGGCAAACTTTATATATATATGTACTTTATAGCCTAGGCTATACTCTAACTCTGTGTGGTGGAGTGACTTAAAATCGTTTTGTAGGATCCAAAAATAACAGCGAAGACTTATGATCAAATAATGGAGCTATTCCTTCCGGCTAGAACCCATTACAATGGTGTCCAACTTTATCGTCTGTGCCAAAAAAAGACTAAGAAAATATTAAGAAAACATGCAATAAATTTTAAATGACATGCTACCAAGTGTTGCTATTTAACTAATTTAGACAAACATTCCAAGTGCATAAAACAAATACCTTTTAAAATCCTTTTGATAGCTGAAAAATATTATAAAAACATTCAAATGTCGCACGGACACGAACCCAAGACAATTCAGTTGTAATCTGATATAGCCTAAATGACGGGAATACCAGTTTAGCTGTGTACAGACACAGTACCGCTCCTCGTGATGGCTAGGATTAAGTCAGATATTGTTTCTTATATCCTCATTATGTGTGTATAATATACTGACGTGTTTCCACTCTTTTTTTTTAAGCCATGTTTTGTGATATTTTGGTCGAATCTGTTTTATTTGGGGTCTGCCAATATGTAGGGATAAGAGTTGCAGGACCGGTGCATTTTATTTTATTTTTAAGAGTGCGTTTTTCTGTCTCATGATGGGTAGTTTCTCCACCGTCTTACCTGCCCAGTATTTTGCTGACACAGCCGTGGCTGACCCGTAGTTGTCTCGAAATGTCACAGGGTCTCACTCCTTGGTGCGCGAGTTCTACGATTCTTGTCCTCACCACGTCAGGTAGGGGTCTGCCGTTGACAAACACCCCGCCTAGCTGGTTCACACCGCCGTGCCCTATATGGGAGACAACAACAGCACAGAAAACCATAACATTAAATACAGGGGTGTGGGAGATTTTGTAGGTTATAGTATCACCTCAGCTATAATGCATTGTATGGCATTACAACGTTTCAACGGAACATTTTAGACATATCATATCTAAGCATCCGGTCTTGAATATGATTTTAATGGTCCAATATCCAAGCCTGTACTTTAAGATGGACATGTGGTTGTGGGTTGGGGGCTATATTATTCTTTCCCAGGGACGTCATCAATTCATGTATTAAAAAAATAAAAAACATGTTTATCAACTCTGTTTGTAGGCTACTCTGAAGATGTGCGTGATAAGGTCACGTAGGCTATAACTTTTAGAAGACAGTATCATATTATAGCCTATATAGCTACTATAACATATTTGTACGTGAATGGTTGATTGTCCAACAGGCTATCCTGTTCAATAGCAATGCTGTCATTTTACAATCCCCCCAAAAAATTATGTAATTAACAATTTATAAACACATGCTTAATTAGCATAAATGGTCTATATGATAGTTGGAATATTCTTCATACTTTAATTAGACCGATTCTATTTTATAAAATGGTAACACTGCAGTAATAATACGTATCATCTCTCGTCTATATCGTTTAATACAAAGCGGATATCTTTTCAACTCTGGCCCACGGCTCGGGTTGGCTATAGAGTTACACGCTCTTTCATTTTCTTTTCTCTCTCCGTAATTATAAATAATTAAGCGCTTTGATTACTCATATTACATATTATTTTGTAAATGAACAAAAAAAAAGGGGGTAAATTATTCACAAGCATGAACAAAACAACATCTAACTCCATCCATTATTTCACCCCCGCACAACAACAATAGGCCTTTCAATATCATGTCAAGTAAATTTGTAACAATATTATATTCAATTAAGATACTGTTTATTTTAATGTGTATATTGTTTAAGTGTTATTTGGTAAATCAATAAATTGGTACGGACCTGTCAATGACACGTATTAACCTGGTGACAGGTTTACTAATTCCAATGTGACGTGTTTTGTTCTTCTATTTTTTTTCTTCTTCAAATTTGGTAACGCTACACAAAACGTGGGCCTTTTTATGAGTTTATTGTGCACAATTGAGAAAAAAATACAAACAAAATAATATATTAGATGTACGTGCGCCGGTCTGTAAATAAGCACATATTATAAACACAATATTTTCAGTTAAAAAAATAGTCTCAAATGTGCCTTCCAAATATGAACATTCCCATCGAAGTTGATTGTAATTCAGGCTACATTAAAACGCTGGGGTGTTTTTGGTTTTGTCGGTTGTGATATGCAACAACATGCAGACGATGTTGCATTGTCAGTGGAATGAGTGCATCGCTGTCAACGATAATATTCGCTAGGCTTATTGGCCTATTTAGAATCATTATCTGTTTTCACAGGCTCCGTTTTCGTTGCAAACACAACAATATCTGAAAAAAACTCATTATCTACTTACGGTGCATCGCTGAGAACGGGTCTACTTTGCAGTGAATATCCATCGGATAGCAAAGGAAAGACGGGTAATCAATGGAAGTCGCCGTTTCGCCTTTGTAATGCAGATAAAAATGGGAAGAAACGGAAAAACTTTATTCGATTAAAGATTTCGCTTTTCCCTCCACTCAGTCAATGAGAGGGTTTAACTTCTTCTAAAAGTTGCCGTCGTGGTAACAGTCCGTGCCGAGAATAGAGGCTACTGCTGGTCAGGTGCAGAACATGACCGACGCTTGGTTCATCAACGTGGAAATGTTTCTCAGTTTGAGTTGGATTTTCAAAACCTGGAATGATGAGATGATTTTTCTCAGAACATGATGACGAATAGGACAAACCTTTACGTCTAAAACCGTTCCTGACAGTCCTGTGGTAAATAGATAGATCCTAGTTCCGGCCTTGATTTGCTGGTTGGTTGCGGTGGGTAGTACGCTCAGATACGCATAGACATGACAGAAGAAACATGGACACTGTGGGGAGTCTGGTGCCCTGGTACCTTCCCCTTTTCCTTGACTCTAAAATGGGGTGGATGCGTTAGCCTGAATCTTTGGGTTGAGAATGAAGCCCCTCACCGTGTGTGCGTTTCTAAAAGCAAGCTGCCTGCCCCCCCCCCCCCCCCCTCCCCTCCGCGGACCCCCTTGCTTATGGATGAGTTGTCAGACAAAGGCAATAGATTCCAACACTTTGTGATTCGCCAACGCAAAAACCTGGAGCCCAAACGAGGAGGTCCCAGGGTCTGACACACCGAAAGGGGAGGGAAAATAAACAAGGAATTGACTCGGAGTTTTAAGATCAGAGTTTCCAGACATTAGATCGGGACGAGGGGTAAATGAAAGCCATTTTTGACTTTATCAATATCTAGAGTTTATCTTATTAGATGAATAACGGACTGAGATAGGAATAGACTAACATTTGGGTGAACATACTATCGCTAGACGTTTTACAAGTTGGCATAACTGTACAAATAGCCTAACGCATATTTCCTGGCTTGGTAAATCATTATTTTCTTGTTGAGATTATGTTATGTAGGCTGCTGGAATGCATCGTTGTTCTAGTCTACTTAATGACGCTAATGCTTCATGCGTGTACATTATAAGTATTTTACATGTTCTGCTATGTAGGCCTACAGCTCAAATGCGATTGTTTTGCACGTTGTTTACATGTAAACAAACGCTGCATGTCTTATGTATATAGGTTTAACTTACTATGTGAAGTATAACGGGAAGGGGCTTGAAGAGGGGAGTGGAGGGCTCTGGACAATCGGTCGTCGATACATTGACCTTTTATGTTATTTTATTGATTCGGTGATCATGACCACCTTCCTGTGATGGATGTACAGCCTGCGCTGACTGGGCCGAGGGGCGAGTAGTTGTATAGGGGCTGGAGGTGAGATTGGACAGGGGAGCCGGGTGCCGGGGTTGGCAGTGTGTGTCAACACAACCCGCAGTGCTCTCCTCCGCACCTTCTGTAGATGGCGCTCACAGGTTTCATTTGTCTAAACCGTTTAAACCGACCGTATACTTCTGGTGTCAAAAGAAGTTACAACTCCGGTTGCAAGTCAAACTGTGGATGCTCCATGTTCATGGGATTAGTGATGACAGTAATATGAATATTGATTAGCTTCGATAAATAGGTCTACATGTCACTGACTGCATGGATTGAATTTCACTGCCAATGTAGAATTGTAATGCGGCAAAATTCCTAGTGCTTGTTATAACACCGGCCGTATTATTATAATCAAATGAATCATTTAAATAAAATTGAAACAATTCAGGTAGCCTACCAAACAGAATTAACTTTTTTTCTGACACAAATTCATTCAACTTTCTTTTTTTTAGGGGGGGGGTTGTCTTATTTCAGATATATTTATGATTTATTTTTGATATCCAATTATTTTTAGTTGATTTAATTACATACATTAAATAGTTCAAGTGTAGGCTATGGGCTAGGTCTACAGAGCCACCATCATCCTGCGAAAAGTTGAACGGTAATATTAATACAACAAAAATATCAATATTCATCATGGTAATATATTAACCATAACAAACAATTTTGATTATTCTCGTTCTTATTTATATTCCTAGTATTCATAATAATTAACAGCAAAATTATAATTACCACAAAAAAATATTGTTAGAGTTTAGTTATATTAATTCTTTTTTTTTTATAGGCCTTTAGGCTATAAATGTGAACGTCTCCAACGTCTTCAATCGACATGTTGTTTAAGGCCTGTACTGGAGGGTGGCCCTCACGAAGGTCCAACGTTGGATGAGAGAGCTGCGTGCCTGGTGGCACTTGATATTTTTTGGGGGGGATTGTATTTTTTGGGGGGACATCTCTGAGGAACATAGGCGGCTACATCTATTGCTCTGCCTTCTGGTCAGGTTAGGGGATAATTTCTCTTATAGGCCCTACTGTTTTTGGAGTGAGCTTCTGGTACAATATGTAGCACTATAGGGTGTAATTTCACACTCCACTGCACATTTCCCCTAAAGCTAAGTTTATTTTTTTTTCTATAAGACCCCCCAATTCTTTTCCGCTGCCCTTGTGCTCTGCGCGATTTGGTCTCCAAGTGCAAAAAAATTAGGCGTTAATGTCGCCCCCCCCCCCCCCCCCCCCCCCCCCCCCGCCCTCCATTGGGGGACCAAGTATGAAAATGATTGTAAACACCGCATATGGTAAATGAATACAAAGATGCTGACTATGTTTATTTTCATTGTCCTATCACTTGAATAGCACAGGGCGCGTGTGTGGCGTGTTTGACCCTCTGTTCGGTTCCTTGGCTCGTATCACCCCTCTTTTTTAGAGCGAGAGGCCGTTCTATTCAGCCCCTACACAGGGTCAGATCCTATTTAAAAGCGATTCAGTGGGAAATTAAACAAGACGATGCCTGAATAGATTGGTGTTTCGGTCGCTGCAATTTATAGCAGACCCAAAGCAAGTTCGGTTAAGATGGTGGGCTTTAAGAAGACATTGACTTACAAAGTGTCCTATTTTGTGGTTCACTTAGATTATTTACATGATGTGCATAACCACCATTTTATTTATGAGCGTGCGAGTCCAAGAGTGCCTGTAGATGATTCATTTCTACATCCCCTGAACTTTACATTACCTATAGTAGGCTAGGATAGCCAACTGGCATGGTGTAGGCCAGAAAGGGAATTATTTACGATAAATAGGCCTACATTCGGATTGTCGCCAATAGTTGTTTTTTTTTTTTTTGGGGGGGGGGGGATATTTTGGGACACCAGTGACCACACCCATGAAAATTGGTTTAATATATTGACAGAGAGCAATTTATCTTTCGCTCAGTTTGATAGTAGTCTGTGTAGTCTCTAAGTGCCATGGAGAGGGAAAGGCAGAGGAGAGAAGGAGAAGAACCGTACAGAACTAGGAGCTCCGCCCGCAGGACACACCATAGGTCCTGCTAGGAAAAACCGTTGAATACACGATAGGTTCCGCTGGGAAAAAAAACGTGTAATATTGTCATCGATAACAGAGTTTAGTAGTAGTGAGACAGTGACTAGTAACGAAACTTTATTTCGAAGAAGATAATGTTTGTTTTTTTTCAGTTCTCTGTTGCCGCTGCTTTGCCTCTAGTCTCGTTTACCTTCGTATTGTTATGGCAACGTCACCCAATCGATGTGACTTTTTCACTTCTAGCTGCCTACGGTCGACTGTCTTCAGTTAGGACCTGAGATCACGGCCTGGGTATCAGTCGAACATGTATCCTTTGGATCTCATGGGGGAGTTAAAACAATAAATCATTTCATTTCAAGGAGCTGCTAGCCAAATGTGTATTGTTGTATTGCATTGAACATCTTATAATGTTTGTAAAAAATAAATAAAAAATCCAATAAATAAATACTATATTCCGAAAGCTATAGGCCTATTTGTTTGACACAATCTACTGGCGGTTTGGTGTTGAGAATTATTTATTTATTTTATACACAAAACTTCCATATTTCAAGTTTAATGAAATGCAGTTATTGTAAGGTCATAAAAGAAAACATAATTGCCACTAGGCTGAATAATTATGTCATTTCACTTTAAACTCCTCTTCTGAATGATTTATTTTCACCAACTTGATTATTGAATAATTCAAAATGATCATATATATATATTAAAATGAGTTTGACTAATACTGAACTGTTGAAAATGAACCTTACTATTCCTATCACGTCCGTATGTTTGTCACATGTCACCCAAGTAGGACTTGCAGCGTGTCAAACCGTTATTGAAAGCTGACACAATAAAGCGAGGACGTCGAGGAACCCCAGTCTTCTGAACGCGCGCTCTCGAACGTCCCTTTCCTCTGTCAAATTCTGAGCTATCTTCCAACTATAGCCTTCACGATGACATTATATTAGTATACAAGGTGAAACTCCATGCAGGAACAACAACAAAAAATACCCCCCCCCCCCCCAAAAAAAAAATAACCCTCGTCACATTTGAAGGCCTCATTTCAATTAGACACAAAAACCAATACATTTTGCCGAATGCTAAGAGAGAGTTATTAGGAGTATTGAATTTGGAAAAGGTCTTACCCCCAGCTCAGTTCAATTAGCTCCATGCACGCGACTTTAAATAGCTGCTTAGTCGCGAGCAGAGCGTCCGATGGAACAGATGGTGCAACCAATTTGATTCCATCCTCCAACACCATCCAAAGATTGATTTTGCACTTGCTTTTAATTTTACCATAATTAATTAGATCATTACAACTGTTTTCCATTGATTTTCCCATTTAAATTCAAAATTAAAAGGTGAATTAGTATGTGATCTATGTTTTCTATTAACCGTATGGGACAACAATATAGAACAAATGTTCACCAAAATTGATATGCAAAACCTCCCAGTATGTCCATGCAAAGCATCGCAGTAAAAAAAAAATAGATTAATTTGCTGGCATCGAATGTGTTTTAAAATGTCTATACAATTCTGTACTAAAATGCATCAAATGTATCGAAATTATATATATTTTTAAATGATATACAATTTGAAGCTGTTCAACAAAACACACACACACACACACACACACACACACACACACACACACCGTTATAAAAGTTATCGAATTTGGACGTTTTAGATTGGATAATCCAGGTCGCACCACACAGGGCCTCCCCACCGTATAGGCGTTGTAACCTCTAACCTGGTTTTAACAGGAGGGTTTATCAATAACACTAGGGATATGATTCTCTCTGGATCCATTTGATCTACCTCTTCACTTTCAGAATGTTACGAGACACACTCGTATCTGTACAGTGAACTATTATCACCAATATACATTAACGGTTGGTTTTGCATTAACTGGAAACGTGACGGGTAGACTATTAGACTAACGACAGAGTCTATGATTAGGTTGGTTTGACATTGCTTAGCAACAGTGACATGGCCTTGTTTCAGAACAGAAGCCAAAGCAAACCTACAAATGTCATGTCTGGGGCAAATGAAAAGGACATTGGTTTAACGAATTGTACGTGATTTCCAACAGCTCAGAGTTATCATTTTTGGCCACTGGTCCGGAGCTCTGTTTACAGGCTAATCCAGCTGCCCGACCCGGACCCTGAGCTCCCTCTCCGGCTTGGCGTCTTCAATATCCTAGATGGTTCCCCTGTATTCGTGGTAGACCTACCCCAACCACATCAAAGAATATTCTGAACATTGCAATGCAGACAAGACACACGAATGATGATTGTACAAGAGATGCAGGCCTATTTTACACTATGCATCATTTTTTGGGGGACACGTTTTTTTTCGTAAAGAGGCTCAGACGAAGAGTTCCATCTTGATCCCTCATTATAGGCTACCGTGTGGAATATTTTTTATTGTAGGCCTATACTTTGGAACCGGAATAAACGAAATATGTCGATTCAAGTATTGCTCTTGGATGACTGCAGCCTCATTTAATGTTACTGTCTTTCATGTGAAATCATGAAAAATTAAGAATAGAAATAAAAGTCAATGTAAAAGTTTTACAGCTGTTAGGTCCATATTTCAGATGATAAAATCCACATAGCAGAAAGACTCGATTTTGAGTATCGCTGTATCTTTGAGTAGAGCTGTAAAATGCGACACATTTAAATCCATACATTAGAACCATTTATTTATTATGAATTCAATTGTGAGATACTTTGAAATTATATGATGACAGCTAGCATTTACATCCATCTCATGTCGGTTTGTCCCCGCTCTCCCTCCCTTTCGCTCTCTGCCCTCGTCTCCACACACACACACACACACACACACACACACACACACACACACACACACACACACACACACACACACACACACACACACACACACACACACACACACACATACACACACACACACACACACGCGCGCGCACACGCATACACACACCGAATAGGGTTCATTTATTCGCAGCCTACCATTGGGCTGTAAGTGAAAAATCCAACTGCAAGTGAAAGAGGATTCAGGTTAGATGACTTTGATTAGTATACACTTTGTTCAATTACTTTGTTAAATTACTTTCCATACCCTGAGTACAAAAGCAGTCAGACTGTGGTGTTTCTGAGCTCTCTATGCCCCGGGTACCACAAATGATTAACCAAAATTAACATCTTCTGATTTGCATTTTAAATGTGAAACGCGAAAACAATGCATAGCCCCGTACATAGTCTATTACTTCGATTCTGATAAGGTTTAAATTGATTATAAGTATAATAAATGATATTGTATTATTAGTATTATTTAGTATTATTAATGTTCTAATTCTAATAATAATAATTCTTATTTTACTCTGTTTTTACATGTAGGCCTATACACATTGTTTTGCCCCACATGGACATAGGCCATACAGGTTGAGTACTTATAACGAAGGCAGTTAGTTGGACCAGAAGGGGCCCTCCAGTTCATAAGTATTAACCCTACTTACTCTCTCTCGTCTACCACAAGACAGTTAGAATCATTTGAACCTTGTTCAGTTTTTTTTATACCAATAGAAAAATAAAAAAAAGAAGTAATAAATAAATAAAAACGTGTGGTATGGATGTTTGAAACTCTGAAACGTTTGGTTGCACCTTTAACCTCATGTGATGGTCTATATTGGAAATGTTGAGTGAGGTCATCATTATCATCATCATCATCATCATCAGTAAATGATGATACAGTGGCCGGTTTACTGAAATTATTCTTATAGATGGTAATCAATCAATCAATCAATCAAATCAATCAAATGTATTTATAAAGCCCTTCTTACATCAGCTGATGTCACAAAGTGCTGTACAGAAACCCAGCCTAAAACCCCAAACAGCAAGCAATGGCAGATGATTAAGCACGGTGACTAGGAAAAACTCCCTAGAAAGGCAGGAACCAATGAAGAAACCTAGAGAGGAACCAGGCTCTGAGGGGTGGCCAGTCCTCTTCTGGCTGTGCCGGGTGGAGATTATAACAGAACATGGCCAAGCTGTTCAAACGTTCATAAATGACCAGCAGGGTCAGATAATAATAATCACAGTGGTTGTTGAGGGTGCAACAGGTCGACACCTCAGGTGATATAGAAAGACCTCACCTTTTTGTCACCTAACTTTTCAAACACTCTTCTCTTTTTTCTTTCTCTTCTTCATTATTTTCTTAGTTATGGTGAAGAACTTACTGCAGACCGATCTGCCAATCGAATGCCACGTCTTACTGCAGACCGATCTGCCAATCGAATGCCACGTCTTACTGCAGACCGATCTGCCAATGGAATGCTACGTGGTTCTCTGCCCATCTACCTCACCATAATAACAGGGACACATTTGTTAAATCGCTCTTGAATTAAAAACACTGGAGAATAAAATATGTTCATTAAAGACGTATAAATGCACCCTTGCACTTCAGACAATATGCAGATTGGAGGGTAATTGTTAAATGTGCCCTGCAGTGCTGGATTAAAAATAGGACGGTGTTCAGCTCATGTCATTTCGGGAAAAAAATCTTCATATTATATAGCACTGTTCTGGGAACAGGGGCAAAGTGTCCCTCCCTCCTCCCCCCCCATTCAAACTTTCCACATGAATAATCAAATGTGTGCCCGAAAACTTCACAAAGACTACTGAAAGAAAGGCGTTCTAATGAGTTGGTTTTGTATAATATAAGCCATTATTCAAACTAATTGGGAATACATTGAATTGTCCCACCACCTTACCTTACCCATAGACGGATAAAGGGTTTTTAATGTGTTCATTATTGGCACATGTTTGTAAACATATTATGTGAAAAATAATAATTGAAAGGAAAATAAGTGCAATTGTAGGTAGCACTGTGCAAAATCTCATTTCAGGCAGTAGCCTAAAAATGATTGATAATATCTTTGCATTTAAGTAGCCCTACTGTATGTAACATGACCATGTCTAAGCGTTCATTAATGAAATCAAAGTCAAGTTTGTCAGAAATTCTGAGAAATAAATGGCGTATTGAAAAGAGTGCTCTTAGTGCTACGGTTGGTGAGAATGGAAGAGGAGACAATACTTCAGCCAGCTATTTAACACATATGGTTCTGATCTGCTCCTACGTTCTACGGATGCCTCTGGTCTCATGTCTTTATAATCTCTCTCTGTGTGTGTGTGTGTGTGTGTGTGTGTGTGTGTGTGTGTGTGTGTGTGCGTGTGTGTGTGTGTGTGTGTGCCCCAGGCTGCCCAGAGGTGGCCACCCAGCTGCCTCTCGCTAAAGCAGACAGGGAACAGCTTCCCATCATGTCAGCAATATGGGAACCGGAGCTTCTGTCCGGTGGGCCTGTGACATGTGTTAGCCTATGGCATGTCTCTTGTGAATAGATTATCTTTGTTGTGAATGGATTATCTTTGTTGTGAATGGATTATTTTTGTACTTCCTGGTGCCATGATGAACTGCGTTTGCAAATATCAGTATGTTTCTATTTCTTCCATATGATGTCTATTCCACTTCACATATACAGTATAACATGTTGGTATGATGTCTATTCCACTTCACATATTTAACATGTTGGTATGATGTTTATTCCACACTTGCTATATTGTATTTACTTTGCCACCATGGCCTTTTTGCCTTTACCTCCCTTATCTCACCTCATTTGCTCACATCGTATATAGACTTGTTTATACTGTATTATTGACTGTATGTTTGTTTTACTCCATGTGTAACTCTGTGTTGTTGTATGTGTCGAACTGCTTTGCTTTATCTTGGCCAGGTCGCAATTGTAAATGAGAACTTGTTCTCAACTAGCCTACCTGGTTAAATAAAGGTGAAATAAATAAAATAAAATAAAATTATGTTTATTCCACTTCACATATATAACATGTTGGTATGATGTCTATTCCACTTCACATATTTAACATGTTGGTATGATATTTATTCCACTTCACACATTTAACATGTTGGTATGATGTTTATTCCACTTCACATATATAGCATGTTGGTATGATGTCTATTCCACTTCACATATATAACATGTTGGTATGATGTTTATTCCACTTCACATATATAACATGTTGGTATGATGTCTATTCCACTTCACATATTTAACATGTTGGTATGATATTTATTCCACTTCACACATTTAACATGTTGGTATGATGTTTATTCCACTTCACATATATAGCATGTTGGTATGATGTCTATTCCACTTCACATATATAACATGTTGGTATGATGTCTATTCCACTTCACATATATAACATGTTGGTATGATGTCTATTCCACTTCACATATATAACATGTTGGTATGATGTCTATTCCACTTCACATATATAACATGTTGGTATGATGTCTATTCCATTTCACATATTTAACATGTTGGTATGATATTTATTCCACTTCACACATTTAACATGTTGGTATGATGTTTATTCCACTTCACATATATAGCATGTTGGTATGATGTCTATTCCACTTCACATATATAACATGTTGGTATGATGTTTATTCCACTTCACATATATAACATGTTGGTATGATGTCTATTCCACTTCACATATTTAACATGTTGGTATGATATTTATTCCACTTCACACATTTAACATGTTGGTATGATGTTTATTCCACTTCACATATTTAACATATTGGTGGTATGATATTTATTCTACTTCACATATTTACCATGTTGGTATGATGTTTATTCCACTTCACATATTTACCATGTTGGTATGATGTCTATTCCACTTCACATATTTAACATGTTGGTATGATGTTTATTCCACTTCACATATTTAACATATTGGTGGTATGATATTTATTCTACTTCACACATTTACCATGTTGGTATGATATTTATTCCACTTCACATATTTAACATGTTGGTATGATGTCTATTCCACTTCACATATTTAACATGTTGGTATGATGTTTATTCCACTTCACATATTTAACATATTGGTGGTATGATATTTATTCTACTTCACATATTTACCATGTTGGTATGATGTCTATTCCACTTCACATATTTAACATGTTGGTATGATGTTTATTCCACTTCACATATTTAACATATTGGTGGTATGATATTTATTCTACTTCACATATTTAACATGTTGGTATGATATTTATTCTACTTCACATATATAACATGTTGGTATGATATTTATTCTACTTCACATATTTACCATGTTGGTATGATATTTATTCTACTTCACATATTTACCATGTTGGTATGATGTCTATTTGTTAGTCGTTTTATATACATAGAGTTTTCAATGTGTTATTTCGATGTTCCCTTGGTATTGGAAGTGAACGTCACATTCACATCCAGTTCCTTGTTCAGGTTGTCTGGGATGTTTGGAGGTCTATGTTTACTTGGTATTGGAAATGATATATTGTGTCTGTGTTTGTGTGTGTGTTTGGTTACATCGTTGAGCGTGTGTGTATGTGTGTGTGTGTGTGTGTGTGTGTCTGTGTCTGTGTGTGTGTGTGTCTGTGTGTGTGTGGGGAGGGGGGTGGGGGGGGGGGGGGGGGAGTATACACTTCTATTGCTCTCCCCTCCAGAAAATGTTCGGATGAGCAGTTTCCACATCAGCTCCTGATCACTTGTGTAAATGCTTCCTGTCACCTTCAGTGGTGTAATGATCATGAAGATCCTACCCTTGATCTATGGCAAGCCATAATGTAACCGAGGGCACTCCTCCCACATACTTCTCCCTGGTTCCGCGTTCCAAATGACATCTTAGTCCATATGTAGTGCACTGCTTTTGACCAGAGCCGTATGGGACACCTTGTGGGTCCTGGTGGAAAGTAGTGCACTGTGAAGGGAGTTAGGGTGCTATTTGGGATGTATCCCCTGGCTGGGAGCATAGAACTATGCCAAAGGAGGGATCCAAGTTAGATTGTTTAGTGGTCATTAGTAGCGAGTAGTGGGTGTTGTAATGGTGTTGGGGTTCTCCTCCTGTCATAACCTTTGGCTGCTAAGGCTAGTAGTGGGGTTGTAATGGTGTTGGGGTTCTCCTCCTGTCATAACATCTGACTGCTAAGGCTAGTAGTGGGGTTGTAATGGTGTTGGGGTTCTCCTCCTGTCATAACATCTGACTGCTAAGGCTAGTAGTGGGGTTGTAATGGTGTTGGGGTTCTCCTCATGTCATAACATATGACTGCTAAGGCTAGTAGTGGTGTTTTAATGGTGTTGGGGTTCTCCTCATGTCTGCTAAGGTTAGTAGTGAGGTTGTAATGGTGTTGGGGTTGTCCTCTTGTCATAACATCTGACTGCTAAGGCTAGTAGTGGGGTTGTAATGGTGTTGGGGTTTTCCTCCTGTCATAACATCTGGCTGCTAAGGCTAGTAGTGGAGTTGTAATGGTGTTGGGGTTCTCCTCCTGTCATAACATCTGGTTGCTAAGGCTAGTAGTGGAGTTGTAATGGTGTTGGGGTAGTAGTGGTGCTGCTAAGGCTAGTAGTGGGGTTGTAATGGTGTTGGGGTTCTCCTCATGGCATAACATCTGGCTGCTAAGGCTAGTAGTGGGGTTGTAATAGTGTTGGGGTTCTCCTCCTGTCTGCTAAGGCTAGTAGTGGGGTTGTAATGGTGTTGGGGTTCTCCTCCTGTCTGCTAAGGCTAATAGTGGGGTTGTAATGGTGTTGGGGTTCTCCTCATGTCACAACATCTGGCTGCTAAGGCTAGTAGTGGAGTTGTAATGGTGTTGGGGTAGTAGTGGTGCTGCTAAGGCTAGTAGTGGGGTTGTAATGGTGTTGGGGTTCTCCTCATGGCATAACATCTGGCTGCTAAGGCTAGTAGTGGGGTTGTAATAGTGTTGGGGTTCTCCTCCTGTCTGCTAAGGCTAGTAGTGGGGTTGTAATGGTGTTGGGGTTCTCCTCCTGTCTGCTAAGGCTAATAGTGGGGTTGTAATGGTGTTGGGGTTCTCCTCATGTCACAACATCTGGCTGCTAAGGCTAGTAGCGATATAAGCCTCTGTGTGAATGTAGACTTAGATTCTGACTGGGAGATTGTATTTTATTTTATTTATTTCACCTTTATTTAACCAGGTAGGCTAGTTGAGAACAAGTTCTCATTTGCAACTGCGACCTGGTCAAGATAAAGCAAAGCAGTGTGACACAAACTACAACACAGAGTTACACATGGAGTAAACAATAAACAAGCCAATAACACAATAAACAAGTCAATGACACAGTAGAGAAAATAAAGTCTATTTACAGTGTGTGCAAAAGGCATGAGGAGGTGGGCAATAAATAGGCCATAGGAGCGAATAATTACAATTTAGCAGATTAACACTGGAGTGATAAATGAGCAGATGATGATGTGCAAGTAGAAATACTGGTGTGCGAAAGAGCAGAAAAGTAAAGAACATAAAAACAGTATGGGGATGAGGTAGGTAGATTGGGTGGGCTATTTACAGATAGACTGCTCAGATAGTTGATGTTTAAAGTTGGTGAGGGAAATAAAAGTCTCCAACTTCAGCGATTTTTGCAATTCGTTCCAGTCACTGGCAGCAGAGAACTGGAAGGAAAGGCGGCCAAATGAGGTATTGGCTTTGGGGATGATCAGTGAGATATACCTGCTGGAACGTGTGCTACGGGTGGGTGTTGTTATCGTGACCAGTGAACTGAGAAAAGGCGGAGCTTTACCTAGCATAGACTTATAGATGACCTGGAGCCAGTGGGTCTGGCGACGAATATGTTGCGAGGGCCAGCCGACTAGAGCATACAGGTCACAGTGGTGGGTGGTATAAGGTGATTTGCTAACAAAACGGATGGCACTGTGATAGACTGCATCCAGTTTGCTGAGGAGAGTGTTGGAAGCTATTTTGTAGATGACATCACCGAAGTCGAGGATCGGTAGGATAGTCAGTTTTACGAGGGTAAGTTTGGCGACGTGAGTGAAGGAGGCTTTGTTGCGAAATAGAAAGACAATTCTAGATTTGATGTTGGATTGTGTTAGTGCATAGTGTGTTAGTGTATAGTGTGTATAGTGTATAGTGTGTTAGTGCATGCCATCCTTACATTTTGGAGTTGATAGCTGTGTGTGTGTGTTTGTGTGTGTTATGGTCTTCATGGTCTAGTCTCTTTTAATGCGCTATACTGTAGCTACCATCCTGTTGTCCTTCAAGCAGGCTGTCATCTGATGATCCTCTAAGCTATAATCTACCTGTAGGAAGTCAAGTAGGTCTATGTGGGCAAATTAGGGGTTGTGTAATTCCAGGAACTTTCCCTAAACCCAACCAGTAATCCTGGAAAACCTGGACATTTTGGGGAAGGTATCGGAATTTTGCAGCCCTGGTGCAAATGAAGTAATACATCAGATTGATAGAACTAATATGTGCCAGAGCCTTTCTGGTCCACAGGGCGAGCTTTCAGTGTTTCTTGTTAATCTGGAAAAAGAAAGTAGAACAAGTGGCCATGAGAAAGATACTACTTGAAATCTAATTTAGTCTGTACAATCTGGTTTTTCACAATGTTGTTTACGATCAGGCCCATGCCAGCTTTTCATATTTAAACGAGCAAAGGTTTAATTACCAAATGATGACAGTGTCATATGGTGCCATGATGGCACAGGGTGCCTAATGAACGCAGAGAAGAGAGGGATGCGTGAGAGAGAGAGAGAAACAAGGGATGTGTGGAACGAGTGCACGATTTCACAACACTGAGTGACAGTGAGACACAAAGAACCAAAAAAACAGAAAAAACCTCAGAGACACAGAGACATTATAATATCTGTAATTTGCAATTCACTAATGTTCAATGGTTGCTCATGGATTAAGAATGTTAAACTATTGTGTGGCAGATGGAGGTAGTGAGGAAGGGAGAGAGAGATGGAAAGAAGGCTAGAGGGAGGAAAGAGGGAGGGAGAGAGAGATGGAGGGAGGGAGGGAGAATGAGGGAGGGAGAGAGAGATGGAGAGAGGGAAGGAGAATAAGGGAGGGAGGGAGAGAGAGATGGAGGGAGGAAGGGGTGAGAATGAGGGAGGGAGAGAGAGATGGAGAGAGGGAAGGAAAATAAGGGAGGGAGGGAGAGAGATGGAGGGAGGGAGGGAGGGAGAGAGAGATGGAGGGAGGGAAGGAGAATAAGGGAGGGAGGGAGAGAGAATGAGGGAGGGAGAGAGAAGGAGGGAGGGAAGGAGAATAAGCTAGGGAGGGAGAGAGAATGAGGGAGGGAGAGAGAGATAGAGGGAGGGAGAGAGATGGAGAGAGGGAAGGAAAATAAGGGAGGGAGGGAGGGAGAGAGAGATGGAGGGAGGGAGAGAGAGATGGAGGGAGGGAGGGAGAGAGAGATGGAGGGGGGGCGTCTAAGCAACATATTTACATCTGTATATCAGCGATGGGTTGGATAATAAGAAAGAGAAAAAATCAACTGTCTGCATACTCCCCCTCTCTCTCTCTCTCTCTCTCTCTCTCTCTCTCTCTCTCTCTCTCTCTCTCTCTCTCGGGACATGGCATCCATTACATTATTTTCCCACTAGCACAAACATTAAAGGAGGCCTCTCCCATCTCCTCCATTTTTTTAAAGACGCATTTAAATTTTCCCGGGACAGCTTGTTAGATGGTGGGAGCTTTGTACACAGCTTGTTCTATCTATCCTGATAGAATGGCAAGACAGTTGGGAGAGCGGCCTGGTCTTGAACAGCTCACACATCACAGTTAATTTCGGCCGGGTGTGACGTGATGCGCGCTACTGAAATATTGCAGAGAAGTAATATCAGTTAGTGGGCCGCCAAAAGAATATCCATGCTTAACCAGGCATGAAAGCTGGCTGAATCACACCATATTTACACTTCTCTCAGATCACTGCTTTGTCATTAAAATTAGCTTCACGTGCCAAATGCTACCATATTACCTTTTTTTACGGCACTCGTTTTGACCAGTGCCCTATGGGCCCTTGTGCACTTAGTAGGGAATAGGGTGCCATATGGGATGCGGAGTAGGTCTGGTAACTTGCACTTTTTTTATGGATCTTGTTTAATGATGCACTTCTTCTATGCAATATCGCTGCTGCAATGCAATGCGCACCACAAAGGTATAGGGCACAATCCTTAGTGAAATGAAACTAGGAAACAACACAATCCTTAATGAAATGAAACTAGGAAACAACACAATCCTTAGTGAAATGAAACTAGGAAACAACACAATCCTTAATGAAATGAAACTAGGAAACAACACAATCCTTAATGAAATGAAACTAGGAAACAACACAATCCTTAATGAAATGAAACTAGGATACAACACAATCCTTAATGAAATGAAACTAGGATACAACACAATCCTTAATGAAATGAAACTAGGATACAACACAATCCTTAATGAAATGAAACTAGGATACAACACAATCCTTAGTGAAATGAAACTAGGAAACAACACAATCCTTAATGAAATGAAACTAGGAAACAACACAATCCTTAATGAAATGAAACTAGGATACAACACAATCCTTAATGAAATGAAACTAGGATACAACACAATCCTTAATGAAATGAAACTAGGATACAACACAAACCTTAATGAAATGAAACTAGGAAACAACACAATCCTTAATGAAATGAAACTAGGATACAACACAATCCTTAATGAAATGAAACTAGGATACAACACAATCCTTAATGAAATGAAACTAGGATACAACACAATCCTTAATGAAATGAAACTAGGATACAACACAAACCTTAATGAAATGAAACTAGGATACAACACAATCCTTAATGAAATGAAACTAGGATACAACACAATCCTTAATGAAATGAAACTAGGATACAACACAATCCTTAATGAAATGAAACTAGGATACAACACAAACCGTAATGAAATGAAACTAGGAAACAACACAATCCTTAATGAAATGAAACTAGGATACAACACAATCCTTAATGAAATGAAACTAGGAAACAACACAATCCTTAATGAAATGAAACTAGGAAACAACACAAACCTTAATGAAATGAAACTAGGATACAACACAAACCTTAATGAAATGAAACTAGGATACAACACAAACCTTAATGAAATTAAACTAGGATACAACACAGACCTTAATGAAATGAAACTAGGATACAACACAATCCTTAATGAAATTAACTAGAACACAACGGAAACCTTAATGAAATGAAACTAGGATACAACACAATCCTTAATGAAATGAAACTAGGATACAACACAAACCTTAATGAAATGAAACTAGGAAACAACACAATCCTTAATGAAATGAAACTAGGATACAACACAATCCTTAATGAAATGAAACGAAACTAGGAAACAACACAATCCTTAATGAAATGAAACTAGGAAACAACACAAACCTTAATGAAATGAAACTAGGAAACAACACAATCCTTAATGAAATGAAACTAGGATACAACACAAACCTTAATGAAATGAAACTAGGAAACAACACAAACCTTAATGAAATGAAACTAGGAAACAACACAAACCTTAATGAAATGAAACAACACAAACCGTAATGAAATGAAACTAGGAAACAACACAATCCTTAATGAAAGGAAACTAGGATACAACACAATCCTTAATGAAATGAAACTAGGATACAACACAATCCTTAATGAAATTAAACTAGGATACAACACAATCCTTAATGAAATGAAACTAGGATACAACACAAACCTTAATGAAATGAAACTAGGATACAACACAAACCTTAATGAAATGAAACTAGGATACAACACAAACCCTAATGAAATGAAACTAGGAAACAACACAATCCTTAATGAAATGAAACTTGGATACAACACAAACCGTAATGAAATGAAACATCACAAACCGTAATGAAATGAAACTAGGAAACAACACAATCCTTAATGAAATGAAACTAGGATACAACACAAACCCTAATGAAATGAAACTAGGAAACAACACAATCCTTAATGAAATGAAACTTGGATACAACACAAACCGTAATGAAATGAAACTAGGATACAACACAAACCTTAATGAAATGAAACTAGGATACAACACAAACCGTAATGAAATGAAACTAGGAAACAACACAATCCTTAATGAAATGAAACTAGGATACAACACAAACCTTAATGAAATTAAACTAGGATACAACACAATCCTTAATGAAATTAAACTAGGATACAACACAATCCTTAATGAAATGAAACTAGGATACAACACAAACCTTAATGAAATTAAACTAGGATACAACACAATCCTTAATGAAATGAAACTAGGATACAACACAAACCTTAATGAAATGAAACTAGGAAACAACACAATCCTTAATGAAATTAACTAGTACACAACGGAAACCTTCAACCTTGAACTACAGTTATGATATTTGTTTTTGAATTTAAACAAATGTAGCTGTATACTTGACAGAGGTATACATGTTTACAATAAACATTTAGGGCCGGTTTGCCATGCACAGATCAAGCCAAGTACTGGACCAATACAATCCTGCTCAATGGTGAATCTCCATATGTTTTAAGTCCAGCACTACACTCAACCTCAACTGGGAATCTGAACAGAGTATTTCCTCAACCATTCACATTGATTATGACCAAGGAAGGCCTCTTCCTCGGCCCCATTCCACTAAGTAGTCACCATCCAGTTGGTACAGAGGACTGTGGAGAGATAACCCCAACATTATGACTGGAGAGCTCTGTGTAGGCCCCCAGACCCAGCCAGTATAAGGGCCTCAGTCCTGTTCTGCTCTCTCTCTGTCTCTCTCTCTCTGTCTCTCTCTCTCTCTCTCTCTCTCTCTGTCTCTCTCTCTCTCTCTCTCTCTCTCTCTCTCTCTCTCTCTCTCTCTCTCTCTCTCTCTCTCTCTGTGTGTCAGAACAGAGTGGACTGTGGAGAGTTCACCCATTAGTAATTAAGTGCTGTTGTCACACTGTGATGTAATGAGTTTACTCTAGCCATCCATCCTGTGACACAGGAACCATGGAACCGCTCAGGAGAGAGATCCCCTCCCACTAAATCACTATACTGACTCACTCACACCAAGCTGCCTGTCATGTGCTGTAATGACCACAAACGAACTAGCAGCTAGTCGGGGCCTTGAACAGACGAACTAACAGCTAGTCAGGGCCTTGAACAGACGAACTAACAGCTAGTCAGGGCCTTGAACAGACGAACTAACAGCTAGTCAGGGCCTTGAACAGACGAACTAACAGCTAGTCGGGGCCTTGAACAGACGAACTAACAGCTAGTCAGGGCCTTGAACAGACAAACTAACAGCTAGTCAGGGCCTTGAAGAGACGAACTAACAGCTAGTCAGGGCCTTGAACAGACGAACTAACAGCTAGTCAGGGCCTTGAACAGACCTCTGTTGGGGCAGGTGCTCAAAGTGAAAAAAGGACCCCCCCCCCAAAAAAAGAACCTACTACCTTTATCCAGTTCATACATTTGTATCGCTCCTGTTGTTAAATTCTCCACTATTTGTTTTAACATAAGCCTTAATGTTCTACAAAAACAAGTTCACTCATCACACGTTGTAGTCTAAGCCAGCTAGAAATAAGGCTGAGAGGGAGTTAGTTAAGTAGTTTTACTAGATCCTCTACTGGGGTGGGCTGGATCAGCTGAGCATCTCTAATGTAGGCTAGATGAATCAGCTAGTTAGATATATCAGCTGAGCGTCTCTAATGTAGGCTAGATGAATCAGCTAGTTAGATATATCAGCTGAGCATCTCTAATGTAGGCTAGATGAATCAGCTAGTTAGATATATCAGCTGAGCGTCTCTAATGTAGGCTAGATGAATCAGCTAGTTAGATATATCAGCTGAGCATCTCTAATGTAGGCTAGATGAATCAGCTAGTTAGATATATCAGCTGAGCGTCTCTAATGTAGGCTAGATGAATCAGCTAGTTAGATATATCAGCTGAGCGTCTCTAATGTAGGCTAGATGAATCAGCTAGTTAGATATATCAGCTGAGCGTCTCTAATGTAGGCTAGATGAATCAGCTAGTTAGATATATCAGCTGAGCATCTCTAATGTAGGCTAGATGAATCAGCTAGTTAGATATATCAGCTGAGCGTCTCTAATGTAGGCTAGATGAATCAGCTAGTTAGATATATCAGCTGAGCATCTCTAATGTAGGCTAGATGAATCAGCTAGTTAGATATATCAGCTGAGCGTCTCTAATGTAGGCTAGATGAATCAGCTAGTTAGATATATCAGCTGAGCATCTCTAATGTAGGCTAGATGAATCAGCTAGTTAGATATATCAGCTGAGCATCTCTAATGTAGGCTAGATGAATCAGCTAGTTAGATATATCAGCTGAGCATCTCTAATGTAGGCTAGATGAATCAGCTAGTTAGATATATCAGCTGAGCGTCTCTAATGTAGGCTAGATGAATCAGCTAGTTAGATATATCAGCTGAGCATCTCTAATGTAGGCTAGATGAATCAGCTAGTTAGATATATCAGCTGAGCGTCTCTAATGTAGGCTAGATGAATCAGCTAGTTAGATATATCAGCTGAGCGTCTCTAATGTAGGCTAGATGAATCAGCTAGTTAGATATATCAGCTGAGCGTCTCTAATGTAGGCTAGAGTAACGTAAAAAGTAATTCGAAAAAAACTGCCACCAATCAAAAATGAGGGTGGGTGCTCCAGCACCCTAAGGGCTCTAAAGTCCCAAATACACCAGACTAACTAACGGCTTGGAAAAATCCCAAATACACCAGACTAACTAACGGCTTGGAAAAATCCCAAATACACCAGACTAACTAACGGCTTGGAAAAATCCCAAATATACCAGCCTAACTAACAGCTAGGTAAATCAACAAATACACCAGACTAACTAACAGCTTGGTAAAGTCCTGAATACACCAGACTAACAGCTAGGTAAATCACCAAATACACCAGACTAACTGACAGCTAGGTAAATCACCAAATACACCAGACTAACTAACAGCTAGGTAAATCACCAAATACACCAGACTAACTAACAGCTTGGTAAAGTCCCAAATACACCAGACTAACTAACGGCTTGGAAAAATCCCAAATATACCAGCCTAACTAACAGCTAGGTAAATCAACAAATACACCAGACTAACTAACAGCTTGGTAAAGTCCTGAATACACCAGACTAACAGCTAGGTAAATCACCAAATACACCAGACTAACTGACAGCTAGGTAAATCACCAAATACACCAGACTAACTAACAGCTAGGTAAATCACCAAATACACCAGACTAACTAACAGCTTGGTAAAGTCCCAAATACACCAGACTAACTAACAGCTTGGTAAAGTCCCAAATACACCAGACTAACTAACAGCTAGATAAATCACCAAATACACCAGACTAACTAACAGCTAGGTAAATCAACAAATACACCAGACTAACTAACAGCTTGGTAAAGTCCTGAATACACCAGACTAACTAGCAGCTACATAAATCACCAAATACACCAGACTAACAGCTAGGTAAATCACCAAATACACCAGACTAACTAACAGCTTGGTAAAGTCCCAAATACACCAGACTAACTAACAGCTTGGTAAAGTCCCAAATACACCAGACTAACTAACAGCTAGATAAATCACCAAATACACCAGACTAACAGCTAGGTAAATCACCAAATACACCAGACTAACAGCTAGGTAAATCAACAAATACACCAGACTAACAGCTAGGTAAATCACCAAATACACCAGACTAACAGCTAGGTAAATCAACAAATACACCAGACTAACAGCTAGGTAAATCACCAAATACACCAGACTAACAGCTAGGTAAATCAACAAATACACCAGACTAACTAACAGCTTGGTAAAGTCCCAAATACACCAGACTAACTAACAGCTTGGTAAAGTCCCAAATACACCAGACTAACAGCTAGGTAAATCAACAAATACACCAGACTAACTAACAGCTTGGTAAAGTCCCAAATACACCAGACTAACAGCTAGGTAAATCAACAAATACACCAGACTAACTAACAGCTTGGTAAAGTCCCAAATACACCAGACTAACTGACAGCTTGGTAAAGTCCCAAATACACCAGACTAACTGACAGCTAAGTAATGTCCTGAATACACCAGACTAACTGACAGCTAAGTAATGTCCTGAATACACCAGACTAACTGACAGCTAAGTAATGTCCTGAATACACCAGACTAACTGACAGCTAAGTAATGTCCTGAATACACCAGTCTTGTTACTGGTGTTAGCCAGTTCTTTCAGTGTATTTTCAAATGTTTTTGGAGTATTTTTAGCAATGTTGTTTAATTACAATTGTCTTGTAGTGAGCTGCATAAGAGTTTGTAACATTTATTCATGAAATTATATTTAGTAAATTATATTTTTTTACAACAACCTAGCGGAACGTATTTGTCCTGTCACGTTGATGATATCCTTTCAGCGAAAACAGCTGAGTGTTGTTTCTGTATGCTGTGCATGATGGGATGCTCAGACAGAGACACATGGTTTAGCAGTTGTTGCATCTATACATCCCTCACTCCTCTCTGTCTCTCTGTCTCTCTGTCTCCCTGTCTCTCTGTCTCCCTCTCTCTCTGTCTCTCTGTCTCTCTGTCTCTCTGTCTCTCTGTCTTTCTCTCTCCGTCTCTCCGTCTCTCCCTCTCTCCCTCTCTCCCTCTCTCTCTCCCTCTCTCTCTCTCTCTCTCTCTCTCTCTCTCTCTCTCGCTCTCTCTCTCTCTCTCTCTCTCTCTCTCTCTCTCTCTCTCTCTCTCTCTCTCTCTCTCTCTCTCATATGGGTCTATCCCCGGGCCTGGAAAAACATCTGTCACAGTGGCAGTCATGTTCCTCCGCTGTAGTCCGACCGAGCAGAGCGTCAGGTGAAGGTGCTGCCTGCCTGTTTGGTGACATGGTACACATGGGTACCCACAACAACAGCTCTCATTAACAGGCAAATGGAGCAGGAGAACACAGCAAATTGAGCAGCAGCAGCAGTATTTGGCCAGGATGAACCCCTGCCAGATTGCTGCATGCTCACATATCCAACGTGACATCACAGGCAACACAAAGCACCAGCCCCTAGCCCCCTTCTCCCCTCGTCTCCCCCTCTCCCAAAAAATTAACATCCCTAATCATCTGCCAGGCTAAACATTATTCTTCATGATTCAGACCAGCCATGCCTGGCCTCCTCTCATGGCG
>NC_143044.1:55927500-55962500 GCF_057628025.1 Oncorhynchus mykiss | reverse complement strand
CCCTGTATATAGCTACTGACCCTGGAACTGTCCCTGTATATAGCTACTGACCCTGGAACTGTCTCTGTGTATAACTACTGACCCTGGAACTGTCCCTGTATATAGCTACTGACCCTGGAACTGACCCTGTATGTAGCTGACATACTTGATTGTGTTCTTCTTATTTCTAAAGCATTGTTTCACTTGAGTTTTTTATTTTTATAGTACTACTGATATTGATATATATGACATTGTTGGGAAAGAGCGATCAAGAAGGGCATTTCACTGTACTTTACACGTGACAATAAAAACTTTAAACTTGAATAGGAACAACTTTCGCTCACAGTTAAAATGTTGATGCTTTCAGCGGTGGAAAAAGTGCCCTGCTGTCATACTTGAGTAAAAGTAAAGATCACTTAAGTACCCTACTGTCCTACTTGAGTAAAAGTAAAGATCACTTAAGTACCCTACTGTCATACTTGAGTAAAAGTAGAGATACCTTAAGTACCCAACTGTCCTACTTGAGTAAAAGTAAAGATAACTTAAGTACCCAACTGTCCTACTTGAGTAAAAGTAAAGATAACTTAAGTACTCTACTGTCATACTTGAGTAAAAGTAAAGATAACTTAAGTACCCTCCTGTCATACTTGAGTAAAAGTAAAGATAACTTAAGTACCCAACTGTCCTACTTGAGTAAAAGTAAAGATAACTTAAGTACCCAACTGTCCTACTTGAGTAAAAGTAAAGATAACTTAAGTACCCTACTGTCATACTTGAGTAAAAGTAAAGATAACTGAAGTACCCTACCGTCCTACTTGAGTAAAAGTAAAGATAACTTAAGTACCCTACTGTCATACTTGAGTAAAAGTAAAGATAACTTAAGTACCCAACAGTTATATTTGAGTAAAAGTAAAGATACCTTAAGTACCCAACTGTCATACTTGAGTAAAAGTAGAGATACCTTAAGTACCCAACTGTCATACTTGAGTAAAAGTAAAGATAACTTCATATAAAAAGGATTCAAGTAAAAGGGAAAGTCACCCACTAAAATTTTACTTGAGTAAAAGTCTAAAAGTATTTTTAAATATACTTAAGTATCAAAAGTAAATGTAATTGCTAAGATATACTTAAGTATCCAAAGTAAAAGTATGAATCATTGCAAATTCCTTATATTAAGCAAACAAGACGGCACCATTTTCTTGTTTTTATTTATTTATGGATAGCCAGGGGCCACGCTCTAACACTCAGACGTAATCGACAAACAAAGCATGTGTTTTGCACGACCAGGTTTGTTCTCTGTTTAGTGAGTCCTCCAGATAAGAGGCTGTGGGGACAACCAGGGATGTTCTCTGTTTAGTGAGTCCTCCAGATAAGAGGCTGTGGGGACAACCAGGGATGTTCTCTGTTTAGTGAGTCCGCCAGATCAGAGGCAGTAGGGACGACCAGGGATGTTCTCTGTTTAGTGAGTCCACCAGATCAGAGGCAGTAGGGATGACCAGGGATGTTCTCTGTTTAGTGAGTCCTCCAGATAAGAGGCTGTGGGGACAACCAGGGATGTTCTCTGTTAGTGAGTCCTCCAGATAAGAGGCTGTGGGGACAACCAGGGATGTTCTCTGTTTAGTGAGTCCTCCAGATCAGAGGCAGTAGGGACGACCAGGGATGTTCTCTGTTTAGTGAGTCCACCAGACCAGAGGCAGTAGGGATGACCAGGTTTGTTCTCTGTTTAGTGAGTCCTCCAGATAAGAGGCTGTGGGGACGACCAGGTTTGTTCTCTGTTTAGTGAGTCCTCCAGGTCAGAGGCAGTAGGGACGACCAGGGATGTTCTCTGTTTAGTGAGTCCTCCAGATCAGAGGCTGTAGGAATGACCAGGGATGTTCTCTGTTTAGTGAGTCCGCCAGATCAGAGGCATTAGGGACGACCAGGGATGTTCTCTGTTTAGTGAGTCCACCAGATCAGAGGCAGTAGGGATGACCAGGGATGTTCTCTGTTTAGTGAGTCCACCAGATCAGAGGCAGTATGGATGACCAGGGATGTTCTCTGTTTAGTGAGTCCACCAGATCAGAGGCAGTAGGGATGACCAGGGATGTTCTCTGTTTAGTGAGTCCACCAGATCAGAGGCAGTATGGATGACCAGGGATGTTCTCTGTTTAGTGAGTCCTCCAGATCAGAGGCAGTAGGGACGACCAGGGATGTTCTCTGTTTAGTGAGTCCACCAGATCAGAGGCAGTAGGGACGACCAGGGATGTTCTCTGTTTAGTGAGTCCTCCAGATCAGAGGCAGTAGGGACGACCAGGGATGTTCTCTGTTTAGTGAGTCCTCCAGGTCAGAGGCAGTAGGGACGACCAGGGATGTTCTCTGTTTAGTGAGTCCTCCAGATCAGAGGCTGTAGGAATGACCAGGGATGTTCTCTGTTTAGTGAGTCCGCCAGATCAGAGGCATTAGGGACGACCAGGGATGTTCTCTGTTTAGTGAGTCCACCAGATCAGAGGCAGTAGGGATGACCAGGGATGTTCTCTGTTTAGTGAGTCCACCAGATCAGAGGCAGTATGGATGACCAGGGATGTTCTCTGTTTAGTGAGTCCACCAGATCAGAGGCAGTAGGGATGACCAGGGATGTTCTCTGTTTAGTGAGTCCACCAGATCAGAGGCAGTATGGATGACCAGGGATGTTCTCTGTTTAGTGAGTCCTCCAGATCAGAGGCAGTAGGGACGACCAGGGATGTTCTCTGTTTAGTGAGTCCACCAGATCAGAGGCAGTAGGGACGACCAGGGATGTTCTCTGTTTAGTGAGTCCTCCAGATCAGAGGCAGTAGGGACGACCAGGGATGTTCTCTGTTTAGTGAGTCCTCCAGATCAGAGGCAGTAGGGACGACCAGGGATGTTCTCTGTTTAGTGAGTCCTCCAGATCAGAGGCAGTAGGGACGACCGGGGATGTTCTCTTGATAAGTGTGTGAATCAGACCACTTTACTGTCCTGCTAAGCATTGAAAATATAACGAGAACTTTTAGGTGTCAGAAGAAATGTAAGGATTAGAAAGTACAATATTTTCTTTAGGAATGTACTGAGGTAAAAGTAAAAGTTATCAAAAATATGAATAGTAGAGTAAAGAACAGATACCCCAAACAATTACTTAAGTAGTACTTTGAAGTATTTTTAACTAAAGTACTTTACACTACTGCATTCTTTATTTATCCAATTCAAGTTAATCATGACGTTTGTTATGGCCTTGGTCAGAATGGAAACAAAGACTCTAAGAGGAGTTTCGAAAAGTACAGTAGCCTTCCCCAGGACTCTGTCTCTCACTCCATTAGAATAGTACAGTAGACTTCCCCAGGACTCTGTCTCTCACTCTATTAGAATAGTACAGTAGACTCTGTCTCTCACTCTATTAGAATAGTACAGTAGACTTCCCCATGACTCTGTCTCTCACTCCATTAGAAAAGTACAGTAGCCTTCCCCAGGACTCTGTCTCTCACTCTATTAGAATAGTACAGTAGACTTCCCCAGGACTCTGTCTCTCACTCTATTAGAATAGTACATTAGACTTCCCCAGGACTCTGTCTCTCACTCTATTAGAATAGTACAGTAGACTTCCCCAGGACTCTGTCTCTCACTCCATTAGAATAGTACAGTAGACTCTGTCTCTCACTCTATTAGAATAGTACAGTAGACTTCCCCAGGACTCTTTCTCTCACTCTATTAGAATAGTACAGTAGACTTCCCCAGGACTCTGTCTCTCACTCCATTAGAATAGTACAGTAGACTTCCCCAGGACTCTGTCTCTCACTCCATTAGAATAGTACAGTAGCCTTCCCCAGGACTCTGTCTCTCACTCCATTAGAATAGTACAGTAGACTTCCCCAGGACTCTGTCTCTCACTCTATTAGAATAGCACAGTAGACTTCCCCAGGACTCTGTCTCTCACTCCATTAGAATAGTACAGTAGACTTCCCCAGGACTCTGTCTCTCACTCTATTAGAATAGTACAGTAGACTTCCCCAGGACTCTGTCTCTCACTCCATTAGAATAGTACAGTAGACTTCGCCAGGACTCTGTCTCTCACTCTATTAGAAAAGTACAGTAGCCTTCCCCAGGACTCTGTCTCTCACTCCATTAGAATAGTACAGTAGACTTCCCCAGGACTCTGTCTCTCACTCTATTAGAATAGTACATTAGACTTCCCCAGGACTCTGTCTCTCACTCCATTAGAATAGTACAGTAGACTTCCCCAGGACTCTGTCTCTCACTCTATTAGAATAGTACAGTAGACTTCCCCACGACTCTGTCTCTCACTCCATTAGAAAAGTACAGTAGCCTTCCCCAGGACTCTGTCTCTCACTCTATTAGAATAGTACAGTAGACTTCCCCAGGACTCTGTCTCTCACTCTATTAGAATAGTACATTAGACTTCCCCAGGACTCTGTCTCTCACTCTATTAGAATAGTACAGTAGACTTCCCCAGGACTCTGTCTCTCACTCCATTAGAATAGTACAGTAGACTCTGTCTCTCACTCTATTAGAATAGTACAGTAGACTTCCCCAGGACTCTTTCTCTCACTCTATTAGAATAGTACAGTAGACTTCCCCAGGACTCTGTCTCTCACTCCATTAGAATAGTACAGTAGACTTCCCCAGGACTCTGTCTCTCACTCTATTAGAATAGTACAGTAGCCTTCCCCAGGACTCTGTCTCTCACTCCATTAGAATAGTACAGTAGACTTCCCCAGGACTCTTTCTCTCACTCTATTAGAATAGTACAGTAGACTTCCCCAGGACTCTGTCTCTCACTCTATTAGAATAGTACAGTAGACTTCCCCAGGACTCTGTCTCTCACTCCATTAGAATAGTACAGTAGACTTCCCCAGGACTCTTTCTCTCACTCTATTAGAATAGTACAGTTGACTTCCCCAGGACTCTGTCTCTCACTCCATTAGAATAGTACAGTAGACTTCCCCAGGACTCTTTCTCTCACTCTATTAGAATAGTACAGTAGACTTCCCCAGGACTCTGTCTCTCACTCTATTAGAATAGTACAGTAGACTTCCCCAGGACTCTGTCTCTCACTCCATTAGAATAGTACAGTAGACTTCCCCAGGACTCTGTCTCTCACTCTATTAGAATAGTACATTAGACTTCCCCAGGACTCTGTCTCTCACTCCATTAGAATAGTACAGTAGACTTCCCCAGGACTCTGTCTCTCACTCTATTAGAATAGTACAGTAGACTTCCCCACGACTCTGTCTCTCACTCCATTAGAAAAGTACAGTAGCCTTCCCCAGGACTCTGTCTCTCACTCTATTAGAATAGTACAGTAGACTTCCCCAGGACTCTGTCTCTCACTCTATTAGAATAGTACATTAGACTTCCCCAGGACTCTGTCTCTCACTCTATTAGAATAGTACAGTAGACTTCCCCAGGACTCTGTCTCTCACTCCATTAGAATAGTACAGTAGACTCTGTCTCTCACTCTATTAGAATAGTACAGTAGACTTCCCCAGGACTCTTTCTCTCACTCTATTAGAATAGTACAGTAGACTTCCCCAGGACTCTGTCTCTCACTCCATTAGAATAGTACAGTAGACTTCCCCAGGACTCTGTCTCTCACTCTATTAGAATAGTACAGTAGCCTTCCCCAGGACTCTGTCTCTCACTCCATTAGAATAGTACAGTAGACTTCCCCAGGACTCTGTCTCTCACTCTATTAGAATAGCACAGTAGACTTCCCCAGGACTCTGTCTCTCACTCCATTAGAATAGTACAGTAGACTTCCCCAGGACTCTGTCTCTCACTCTATTAGAATAGTACAGTAGACTTCCCCAGGACTCTGTCTCTCACTCCATTAGAATAGTACAGTAGACTTCCCCAGGACTCTGTCTCTCACTCTATTAGAAAAGTACAGTAGCCTTCCCCAGGACTCTGTCTCTCACTCCATTAGAATAGTACAGTAGACTTCCCCAGGACTCTGTCTCTCACTCTATTAGAATAGTACATTAGACTTCCCCAGGACTCTGTCTCTCACTCCATTAGAATAGTACAGTAGACTTCCCCAGGACTCTGTCTTTCACTCCATTAGAATAGTACAGTAGACTTCCCCACGACTCTGTCTCTCACTCCATTAGAAAAGTACAGTAGCCTTCCCCAGGACTCTGTCTCTCACTCTATTAGAATAGTACAGTAGACTTCCCCAGGACTCTGTCTCTCACTCTATTAGAATAGTACATTAGACTTCCCCAGGACTCTGTCTCTCACTCTATTAGAATAGTACAGTAGACTTCCCCAGGACTCTGTCTCTCACTCCATTAGAATAGTACAGTAGACTCTGTCTCTCACTCTATTAGAATAGTACAGTAGACTTCCCCAGGACTCTTTCTCTCACTCTATTAGAATAGTACAGTAGACTTCCCCAGGACTCTGTCTCTCACTCCATTAGAATAGTACAGTAGACTTCCCCAGGACTCTGTCTCTCACTCTATTAGAATAGTACAGTAGCCTTCCCCAGGACTCTGTCTCTCACTCCATTAGAATAGTACAGTAGACTTCCCCAGGACTCTGTCTCTCACTCTATTAGAATAGCACAGTAGACTTCCCCAGGACTCTGTCTCTCACTCCATTAGAATAGTACAGTAGACTTCCCCAGGACTCTGTCTCTCACTCTATTAGAATAGTACAGTAGACTTCCCCAGGACTCTGTCTCTCACTCCATTAGAATAGTACAGTAGACTTCCCCAGGACTCTGTCTCTCACTCTATTAGAAAAGTACAGTAGCCTTCCCCAGGACTCTGTCTCTCACTCCATTAGAATAGTACAGTAGACTTCCCCAGGACTCTGTCTCTCACTCTATTAGAATAGTACATTAGACTTCCCCAGGACTCTGTCTCTCACTCCATTAGAATAGTACAGTAGACTTCCCCAGGACTCTGTCTTTCACTCCATTAGAATAGTACAGTAGACTTCCCCAGGACTCTGTCTCTCACTCCATTAGAATAGTACAGTAGACTTCCCCAGGACTCTGTCTCTCACTCCATTAGAATAGTACAGTAGACTTCCCCAGGACTCTGTCTCTCACTCCATTAGAATAGTACAGTAGACTTCCCCAGGACTCTGTCTCTCACTCTATTAGAATAGTACAGTAGACTTTCCCAGGACTCTGTCTCTCACTCCATTAGAATAGTACAGTAGCCTTCCCCAGGACTCTGTCTTTCACTCCATTAGAATAGTACAGTAGACTTCCCCAGGACTCTGTCTCTCACTCTGTTAGAATAGTACAGTAGACTTCCCCAGGACTCTGTCTCTCACTCTATTAGAATAGTACAGTAGACTTCCCCAGGACTCTGTCTCTCACTCCATTAGAATAGCACAGTAGACTTCCCCAGGACTCTGTCTCTCACTCTATTAGAATAGTACAGTAGACTCTGTCTCTCACTCTGTTAGAATAGTACAGTAGACTCTGTCTCTCACTCCATTAGAATAGTACAGTAGACTTCCCCAGGACTCTGTCTCTCACTCCATTAGAATAGTACAGTAGACTTCCCCACGACTCTGTCTCTCACTCCATTAGAATAGTACAGTAGACTTCCCCAGGACTCTGTCTCTCACTCCATTAGAATAGTACAGTAGACTTCCCCAGGACTCTGTCTCTCACTCTATTAGAATAGTACAGTAGACTTCCCCAGGACTCTGTCTCTCACTCCATTAGAATAGTACAGTAGACTTCCCCAGGATTATCCAACCACAAATACCATGTTATATTTTTAGCTTAGGCAGTGTATTTAAAAAAATAAAAAAAAAGAGTATATAAGTGTTTATCCTGTTGACTTTCTGTGGCCACTTTATCAATGTGTCTGTCTACTCAGGAAGGGAGAGGGGCACAGGGCTGCTGCAGTACACACACACACACACACACACACATACACACACACACACACACACACACACACACACACACACACACACACACACACACACACCGAGTCAGTATTACCCTGAGTCTCATGAGGTCTCTCTGGACAGTGATGTATTTGGGCTCCTCCTGAGGTCAGATGGACACTGTCCAGAACATCACCTGCAATCAATAGTGTTGGTAAACCAGCCACAACTGAACTGTCTGTGTTTGTTTGTGTGTGTGTGTGTGTGTGTGTGTGTGTGTGTTTGTGTTGGTAAATCAGGCACAACTGAACAGACATGGAGAGGGCTCTCTCCTAAACACACTCTGAGGGAACTGCATGGGCCATTGCACATCTAGAACTGGGAGAGGGATGGCTTTAGCCACTACTATACTATAACACTGGCCTTGCAATCCCACTGCAAGTAGCAGTGTGTGTGAAAGAGTGAGTACTTCAGTTGGGATCTAGGGATGGACTTTATCTTTTTTGAGCTCACAAATATCATTGCAAGCAGAGTCCCTAAAGGTTGAGCCTGCATGGAAGAGTAACTACCTCCAACATTACTGCAGAAACACTATACAGTACACTCAATGTACAGTTGAAGTCGGAAGTTTACATGCACCTTAGCCAAATACATTTAAACTCAGTTTTTCTCAAATCCTGACATTTAATCTGAGTAAAAATGCCCTGTCAGTAAGGATCACCACTTTATTTTAAGAATGTGAAATGTCAGAATAATAGTAGAGAGAATGATTTATTTGAGCATTTATTTCTTTCATCAAATTCCCAGTGGGAAAGAAGTTAACATACACTCAATTAGTATTTGGTTGCATTGCCTTTAAATTGTTTAACTTGGGTCAAACGTTTCGGGTAGCCTTCCACAAGCTTCCCACAAAAAGTTGGGTGAGTTTTTGTCAATTCCTCCTGACAGAGCTGGTATAACTGAGTCAGGTTTGTGGGCCTCCTTGCTCGCACATGCTTTTTCAGTTCTGCCCACACATTTTCTATAGGATTGAGGTCAGGGCTTTGTGATGGCCACTCCAATCCCTTGACTTTGTTGTATTTAAGCCATTTTGCCACAATGTTGGAAGTATGCTTGGGGTCATTGTCCATTTGGAAGACCCATTTGCGAACAAGCTTAAACTTCCTGACTGATGTCTTGAGATGTTGCTTCAATATATCCACATAATTTCCCCTTCATCATGTTGCCATCTATTTTGTGAAGTGCACCAGTCCCTCCTGCAGCAAAGCACCCCCACAACATGATGCTGCCACCCCCGTGCTTCATTGTTGGGATGGTGTTCTTCAGCTTGCAAGTCTCCCCCTTTTTCCTCCAAACATAACGATGGTCATTATGGCCAAACAGTTCTATTTTTGTTTCATCAGACCAGAGGACATTCCTCCAAAAAGTATGATCTTTGTCCCCATGTGCAGTTGCAAACCGTAGTCTGGCTTTTTTATGGCGGTTTTGGAGCAGTGGCTTCTTCCTTGCTGAGCAGCCTTTCAGGTTATGTCGATATAGGACTCATTTTACTGTGAATATAGATACTTTTCTACCTGTTTCCTGCAGCATCTTCACAAAGTCCTTTGCTGTTGTTCTGGGATTGATTTGCACTTTTCACACCAATGTACGTTCATCTCTAGGAGACAGAATGCGTCTCCTTCCTGAGCGGTATGACGGCTGCGTGGTCCCATGGTGTTTATACTTGCGTACTATTGTTTGTACAGATGAATGTACCACAAACTCCTTCAGGAGTTTGGACATTACTCCCAAGGATGAACCAGACTTGTGGAGGTCTACAATTTTCTTTCTGAGGTCTGGGCTGATTTCTTTTGATTTTCCCATGAAGTCAAGCAAAGAGGCACTGAGTTTGAAGGTAGGCCTTGAAATACATCCACAGGTACACCTCCTAGAAAAACCGGGGCACCGGTTAGTCAAGGTACAGTATATATTTAAAAAATATATTTTCCTTTTTTATGTCCCCTTAATCCCCTTAACTCTACCACCCCTCCTCTAATTAGAGTAACCTAATGGTTACTATATATTTTACGGACCCAGTATATTTTACATTAGTTATCGTGTTGTTTTTAGTCCCACCCTTCAGCTCCACTCAAACCCTCCCATTGATCTCTTGACACCATCCAATTTTCATTTCTATTTAACATATATTTTTCAAATATACTGTGATGTTTCACAAAAATTCGGAACCTCTCTAAACCTTTCAAAACATAGTTTCTACAGATTGTAAATTGATGAAAAAAACTTTTATCTATTTGATCGGTTGACTATGAGTTTTGAAATCCCCCAGCAGTGCTATTTGCAGAGTTTGCTCCAGGTAAATGTTGCAATTCTGCAACCAGCGAACAAAAACCTGTGAACAAAAACGAGCTACATATGGACAGTACCAAAACAAATGATCTAATGATTCTGTCTCTTTGCAGCAAAATCTGCAGATTTGGACTTTTTCCACATTTTGTTACATTACAGCGTTATTCTAATGTATTAAATAAATTAAAATATTCATCAATATACACACAATACTCCACAATGACAAAGCGAAAATAGGTTTTTAGAAAATGTTGCAAATGTGTATAAAAATAAAAATATATATTTTTTAGAATCTGTGTGCCTCAGTTGTCAACTTTTTGGTCCTTAAATGAAACTGGCATGCTATTTTGAAATCACAATTTTCATAAACCAATTTTGGTCTTTAGTGCAGCGCCGACAGACACTTTCCTTACTTTTTCCCCCTTTTAAATTTATATATATATATATATTGGGGGAGTTATGTCACACTTGCCACTTCCATTTTTGTGGTAATGCTGCAATTAGTTGATTGTTATTCTTGGTAGAGCAGACATTCCCATACATTTGTGTTAGTTGCATGTGTGACATAACTCACCCGGTCCGATTTATCATATCATTTACAAAGATTATATATATTTTTTAATATCCTCAAATATATACATTTTTTTTAAATCAATTAGTATATTTCAGTTTAGCCATAATATTTGTTGTATTATTAGTTCTGCCTTTTCTGGAGGATTAAACTGTAATTGCAACCAACTTTCGATGGCTTGTTTTAAAAATAGTGATATTTTGGAGATTATTTCATTTTCAAATAGCCAAAAGTGAGAGTTCGTTATCTGAATAAAGGGAGAAAGACCATTCTTGAACAAGGGGTGAGACATTCTTACTAATCTGCTAGAGAACTTCAGTTCCTTGTTGCAAACAGGATGCATGTTTTTGAATATTTTTATTCTGTACAGACTCCCTTCTTTTCAGTCTTGTCCATTAGGGTAGTATTGTGGAGTAACTACACTGTTGTTGATCCATCTTCAGTTTTCTCCTATCACAACCATGATAGGGGCAATTGGGGGCAATTTTACCCTCCAGTTTCTGCGCCCTCAGAGGAAACCTAAACAACACGGTAAAAAATACAACTAAAAATGTGTCTGTTTAAACTACAGATTTTACCTGGGCTGCATTTCCATCCACCTCATCTGCCAGTAGTTCCCTCCCATCTGCATTTCCACCCACCTCATCTGCCAGTAGTTCCCTCCCATCTGCATTTCCACCCACCTCATCTGCCAGTAGTTCCCTCCCATCTGCATTTCCACCCACCTCATCTGCCAGTAGTTCCCTCCCATCTGCATTTCCACCCACCTCATCTGCCAGTAGTTCCCTCCCATCTGCATTTCCATCCACCTCATCTGCCAGTAGTTCCCTCCCATCTGCATTTCTATCCACCTCATCTGCCAGTAGTTCCCTCCCATCTGCATTTCCATCCACCTCATCTGCCAGTAGTTCCCTCCCATCTGCATTTCTATCCACCTCATCTGCCAGTAGTTCCCTCCCATCTGCATTTCCATCCACCTCATCTGCCAGTAGTTCCCTCCCATCTGCATTTCCATCCACCTCATCTGCCAGTAGTTCCCTTCCATCTGCAGTGAAAGATGTCAGAGCTACACTCTAAAAGAAAAGGTTCCTGGAGGATTCTTTAGGGCTTCTTCAAATTTAAACTGTGGGGGAACCCCTGTATGTTTTTTCTTCACAGAACCCCTTCTAATGGAAGAACCTTATGGGGTTAATTGTTGAACTACCCCCTTGTTATTATTATTATTAATATAAACAATAATTATGATTCATTATTATTATTATTATTATTAATAATACTACACATAACAATAACAATAATAACACAATATTCTAGTTCTTAGTGTTAATTATGATTTTAGTGGCAAAGCAGAATAAAATAAAATCTGAATATGAGGTAAATTCCCAGCAGAGCCCCAAGTCCAATGGGTTTACCCTTGGCGTATGGATGCTAATGTGTTGATGTTCTCTGTATCAATAGCCAGAATGATTTTGCATTGCATGTTGATCAAACAGGTGTCCAGTTATATTCATCAGAGGTGTAGGGAGGGTGAAGTCTGTGAATCCCCCCAAAAATTGTAATTATATAGATGATTAAAAAAAACATGCACGTGACAGTATTCATACCTTGTTTTTTTGTGGTAAATGTGAATGAATAAAAGTGTTTTGATGGTTTTCATACACACAGCTTGTCCACAATGTAGAGGCCTATGGGATATTCAGAGGGAGGGGGGTACATGTGATCTGCATAACATACCAAGACCTATTGACATACCTTTGTGTGCCTCGTCATCTGTATACCTGCAGACACAGACACAAAAGTGAGTTGTTCAGTCATCTGCACCCAAGTCTTCAACATATTCTTATAGTTTACATATTCTTACCTCTTTGTTGATTGATATCCATTGAATTATGTTCATGTTCTGTTTTAGAAATAATTGCACAAATATGAAAAGCTAGATGGTATCACCATAAAACAATATCAATTTAGAACACACAAGGGACAAACCTGACCTTAAGTTGAGAACTTTGCATTTTGCAGTTTTGAAAGGCACTTGCCTGCACCTGCTCTCCTTTCAAATTCAAATCCAAATGTTTCAGTTGAGCAGTTAGGTTCCTGCAAAAACCCCCACCAACTAAGAAGGGTCCTGCAAGAACCCCCACCAACTAAGAAGGTTCCTGCAAGAACCCCCACCAACTGAGAAGGTGCCTCGATGAACCCCCACCAACTAAGGAGGTTCCTCGATGAACCCCCACCAACTAAGAAGATTCCTCGATGAACCCCCACCAACTGAGAAGGTGCCTCGATGAACCCCCACCAACTAAGGAGGTTCCTCGATGAACCCCCACCAACTAAGGAGGTTCCTCGATGAACCCCCACCAACTAAGAAGATTCCTCGATGAACCCCCACCAACTAAGAAGGTTCCTCGTTGAAACCCCATCAACTAAGAAGGTTCCTCGTTGAAACCCCATCAACTAAGAAGGTTCATCGATGAACCCTCACCTACTAAGAAGGTTCCTCGATGAACCCCCACATCCTATGGAATTCTTGGAAGAACCTTTTGGGGGCAAATTTTCAGAACTTTGAGGATCTTAGAAGAACTCTTGTTGAACCCCACATCTTTAGAGTGTATAGCGGTGTTTGTCAGACCACGAGACATCCCGAAAATCAGTCTTCTCACAGAATCGTCTGTAGCACCCAAACGGTTTGGCCTACGAACTATTATGACCACTCTATGGAAAGATGAGACGCTCATAAACACGATGGCGTTCTCCGTTCTGCTAGGACACCCACAAGCCCCACAATAAGTGTTGGAAGGACCCCAGTACCAGGAAAAAAGAAATATTGCTAAATGATCATTGGTATGACTATCTCAAAACAATTCCACAACAATTCCACACTATCTCAAAACAATCCCCCCCCCCCCCCCCCACCCCCCGGGTTAGACTTGGGTTTAGAATCTAGAGGGTTGTTTAAATGTTGTAACCATTTTAAATTCCCCTCTGGCCTCATGCATAGCTATGGGAATTAGGGCTGTCGAGGGTTCTGCAACACCCACTGATAAACCAATATACAAATATACAAAAATGAAAACATTTATTGTTAAAAAAACTCCCCTCATCTTCCCGCCGCAATGGCCTTATGGTGAAATCCCTGAGCAGTGTCCTTACTCTCCAGCAAATCAAATCAAATCACATTTTATTGGTCACATACTGTACACATGATTAGCAGATGTTATTGGTCACATACTGTACACGTGATTAGCAGATGTTATTGGTCACATACTGTACACGTGATTAGCAGATGTTATTGGTCACATACTGTACACGTGATTAGCAGATGTTATTGGTCACATACTGTACACGTGATTAGCAGATGTTATTGGTCACATACTGTACACGTGATTAGCAGATGTTATTGGTCACATACTGTACACGTGATTAGCAGATGTTATTGGTCACATACTGTACACGTGATTAGCAGATGTTATTGGTCACATACTGTACACGTGATTAGCAGATGTTATTGGTCACATACTGTACACGTGATTAGCAGATGTTATTGGTCACATACTGTACACGTGATTAGCAGATGTTATTGCAGGTGTGGCGGAAAGCTTGTGCAGTGATATCTAACAAGTTACACAACATTTACCCAATACACACAAATCTATGTAGGAATGATGTTAGACTATATATATATATATATGTCCCCAGTGTCCCCAATCACTACCCTGGGGCATTGGGATATTTTTTAGACCAATAGAAAGAGTGCCTCCTACTGGCCCTCCAACACCACGTCCGGCAGCATCTGGTCTCCCATCCAGGGACTGACCAGGACCAACCCTGCTTAGCTTCAGAAGTGTAATTAATAACTTCACCGCTCAAAGGGATATTCAATGTTTGCTTTTTATGAAATGTTTTACCCATCTACCAATAGGTGCCCTTCTTTGTGTGGCACTGGAAAACCTCACTGGTCTTTGGGGTTGAATCTGTATTTGAAATTCACGGTTCGACTGAGGGACCTTACAGATAATTGTATGTGTGGGACACAAACGTTAGGTAGTTATTCAAAAATCATGTCAAACACTATTACTGCAGACAGAGTGAGTCCATGCAACTTATCATGTGTCTTGTTAAGCAACTTTTTACGACTGAAGTGGTTTAGACTTGGCATAACAAAAGGGTTAAATACTTATTGACTCAAGATATTTCCATTTTTTTTATATTTCATCAAAATGAATAATTCCACTTTGACGTGATGGGGTATTTTATGTAGGCCAGTGACCATCTAAATTCAATGCATTTTAAATTCAGGCCGTAACAACAAAATGTGGGAAAGTCAAGGGGTGTGAATACCTTCTCAAGGTGCTGTAGATAGCAAAAAAAAAATTCTAAGAGTGCAGTAAAAATATTTATCTCAAGAATATGCATAGGAAATGCAAAAAAAATGTTTTTCTATAGTTCAGCTGATGTTGTACAGATGTTATAGTTCAGCTGATGTTTCACAGGTTTTCAACGTCCTTTATCTTATTAAACTCATAGCAGACTAGAGTAACAAATATCAATGGCATGTGTCTATTTCTTCATTGCGATACAAGACTTTGAAAAGTGGGCACAATTTCAATCATAGGGTCCACAAACTTGGGCCCAAAACAATGAATGCAGAAGCAGTGGTGTGTCAACTGCAAGTGGGTTTTGAGGAATTGGCATAGTCATTTAGGCAGCACCTCACATCCTTCACAAACAAATGAAGCCCCCACAGCTTCAAAGTGAGATTGATATCTCCTTTTTTTGAGACTTCATACACAACACTGGGGTTCTGAATATTGAGAGAGGTGCTTCTTTCCATGGGGAAGAACCCGTCAGAGACACCCCCTCCCCTATCCTATTCTCTAAGGCGATGTAAAAAAAATAAAAAATGGGAAAAAGACGCATTGAGAGATTTCATCAAGTTCATCAATATTCAGTCATTCACGGTAGAATCCTGGCAGGTTCTAGAGTCAGAATGCTATGAAATGACTGGATGGATGTTCTCCTTTGTCACAGTAAGGAAACGTCTGAAATTGAATTCCTAAAATATAAATAGCTAGAACAATCCCCTCCCAACCCTGTCACAGCCATACATTTCACTTAGTGATGGAAAACTTTTCAAATTGCGGTTCAAGTCTTAAGCACTACCCAGCCAGTAAATAGGTTAGGGATGAATGTGCTTCGTACACATTCTACTTTAAGAAAGAAAGAAAGAGAGAGAGAGAGAGAGAGAGAGAGAGAGAGAGAGAGAGAGAGAGAGAGAGAGACAGAGAGAGAGAGAGAGAGAGACAGAGAGAGAGAGAGAGAGACAGAGAGAGAGAGACAGAGAGAGAGAGAGAGAGAGAGAGAGAGAGAGAGAGAGAGAGAGAGAGAGAGAGAGAGAGACAGAGAGAGAGAGAGAGAGAGAGAGAGAGAGACAGAGAGAGAGAGAGAGAGAGAGAGAGAGAGACAGAGAGAGAGAGAGAGAGAGAGAGAGAGACAGAGAGACAGAGAGACAGAGAAATATCTGTGTTATAGGTGGAGAAAATATCTTATTTGATTTTCCCAACAATATGATATCTTCAAAAACAAAAGAAGCCTTAGATTACAGAGAGAAATGTATGAACATGGGTTCTTTATAAATCACCTATAAAAGTGTGTCTGTGTTTTAAAACCATATCCTATGAATCCTCCTAACTCATTGTATCCAAACATCATCATGCAACAATGCAAAAAAAAACTATTGTTTAATAAAGCTGTTTCTGTTATGTTTAAAAAGCAGCGAACCCAGTAAGTGAATGGACAATGTCACCCATGACTGAACTGGTCACCCCGTGTCTCAGTGACCTGTACTCACATGGGTCACACAATCTGCAGGAGGCTGTGACCCGAGAACCACCATTGCAACTCTTTTAAACTCTCCTGTCGATATGTGTTTAAAATGTGTTTATGGCACAATTAGCATGGTAAAACCTGGGGAATTAGATCAGAGGTTCTACTTCTCAATATGATCAAAAGAGACCAGCAAGATTCTGCTGTGTCAAGTTGTGGGGTTCTGACTATTGTAGGGTTAGCATGTATATGCTATATATTTTTTTGTTCTGAAGGGAAAGAAGATCGCACTGCTGCATAGATAGACAGCATTTTATTGTATTTTCTCACAGAGATTACACTTCTTACAGGACAACAACATTTTAGCGGCTAAGGTTAAGTGCCTTACTCATGGGCACATTGACAGATTTTTCACCTAGTCAGCTTAAAGTAGAATGGGTTCAAACCACTGACTTTTCAGTTACTGGGCCAACATTCTTAACCACTAGGCTACCTGCCTCCCCTACAGACAATATACAAACATTGTACACGTGATCATGCAAGTGAAAACATTGTTCACAGACCAGGAATTACATCAAGAATGACTTAAAACATTGTTCACAGACCAGGAATTACATCAAGAATGACTTAAAACATTGTTCACAGACTAGGAATTACATCAAGAATGACTTAAAACATTGTTCACAGACCAGGAATTACATCAAGAATGACTTAAAACATTGTTCACAGACCAGGAATTACATCAAGAATGACTTAAAACATTGTTCACAGACCAGGAATTACATCAAGAATGACTTAAAACATTGTTCACAGACCAGGAATTACATCAAGAATGACTTAAAACATTGTTCACAGACCAGGAATTACATCAAGAATGACTTAAAACATTGTTCACAGACCAGGAATTACATCAAGAATGACTTAAAACATTGTTCACAGACCAGGAATTACATCAAGAATGACTTAAAACATTGTTCCCAGACCAGGAATTACATCAAGAATGACTTAAAACATTGTTCCCAGACCAGGAATTACATCAAGAATGACTTAAAACATTGTTCCCAGACTAGGAATTACATCAAGAATGACTTAATAAATAGTCATATACTGTAAGTGCTATTTGAATATTATAATTATTGGTATTATTTTTAGCCAGAGTTTATCTGATAGGAAAGAGAAGGAACCTTAAGACTGTAACAAGTAGGAATGTTAGGTAGTGTGTTTACAATCTGGCTATTTGTCGAACATACACACACACACACACACACACACACACGCACGCACGCACGAGCGCACACACACACACACACACACATATATATGATAGATTTTTTGATAGCTATGTATGATGTGTTATGAATGGTATTTTTCAACACATAAAGAGGAATTAAAGCACTAGATAAAGTTTTATCTAAAACTGATAAAACTTGGTATCATTTTGGGGCAAAAAAAAGATTTGTGTTAAGCTGAAGCTGAAGAAAAGAGTGGCCATGGCATTTCATAGCATAACATTTAGAAAACCTAAGTGGCCGTAAAGTGGAAGATAATGGGATACTTGATGTTACCACTTTAGGTCCTTTATTTCCTGCTGTGTGATGAGCTAAACAGCCAGCTGTAATGCCTGAACCTGAACCTAACCCCTGAACCTAACCCCTGAACCTAACCAATGAACCTAACCCCTGAACCTAACCCCTGAACCTAACCCTGAACCTAACCCCTGAACCTAACCCTGAACCTAACCCCTGAACCTAACCCCTGAACCTAACCCCTGAACCTAACCCTAACCCTGCTGTGTGATGAGCTAAACAGCCAGCTGTAATGTCTGAACCTGAACCTAAGCCCTGAACCTAACCCCTGAACCTAACCCCTGAACCTAACCCTGAACCTAACCCCTTGAACCTAACCCTAACCCTGCTGTGTGATGAGCTAAACAGCCAGCTGTAATGCCTGAACCTGAACCTAACCCTGACCCTGAACCTAACCCCTGAACCTAACCCCTGAACCTAACCCCTGAACCTAACCCCTGAACCTAACACCTGAACCTAACCCCTGAACTTAACCCTTGAACCTAACCCTAACCCTGCTGTGTGATGAGCTAAATAGCCAGCCATCATGTCCATGTACCCTAACTCTAACCCTGAACCCAACCCTAACCCTGCTGTGTGATGAGCTAAACAGCCAGCCATCACGTCCATAGACCCTAACTCTAACCCTGAACCCAACCCTAACCCTGCTGTGTGATGAGCTAAACAGCCAGCCATCACGTCCATAGTCCCTAACTCTAACCCTGAACCCAACCCTAACCCTGCTGTGTGATGGGCTAAACAGCCAGCCATCACGTCCATAGTCCCTAACTCTAACTCTAACCCTGAACCCAACCCTAACCCTGCTGTGTGATGAGCTAAACAGCCAGCCATCACGTCCATAGTCCCTAACTCTAACCCTGAACCCAACCCTAACCCTGCTGTGTGATGGGCTAAACAGCCAGCCATCACGTCCATAGTCCCTAACTCTAACTCTAACCCTGAACCCAACCCTAACCCTGAACCTGTGTAATGAGCTAAACAGCCAGCCATCACGTCCATAGTCCCTAACTCTAACCCTGAACCTGTGTAATGAGCTAAACAGCCAGCCATCACGTCCATAGTCCCTAACTCTAACCCTGAACCTGTGTAATGAGCTAAACAGCCAGCCATCACGTCCATAGTCCCTAACTCTAACCCTGAACCTGTGTAATGAGCTAAACAGCCAGCCATCACGTCCATAGTCCCTAACTCTAACCCTGAACCTGTGTAATGAGCTAAACAGCCAGCCATCACGTCCATAGACCCTAACTCTAACCCTGAACCTGTGTAATGAGCTAAACAGCCAGCCATCACGTCCATAGACCCTAACTCTAACCCTGAACCTGTGTAATGAGCTAAACAGCCAGCCATCACGTCCATAGTCCCTAACTCTAACCCTGAACCTGTGTAATGAGCTAAACAGCCAGCCATCACGTCCATAGTCCCTAACTCTAACCCTGAACCTGTGTAATGAGCTAAACAGCCAGCCATCACGTCCATAGTCCCTAACTCTAACCCTGAACCTGTGTAATGAGCTAAACAGCCAGCCATCACGTCCATAGTCCCTAACTCTAACCCTGAACCTGTGTAATGAGCTAAACAGCCAGCCATCACGTCCATAGTCCCTAACTCTAACCCTGAACCTGTGTAATGAGCTAAACAGCCAGCCATCACGTCCATAGACAAATAGCTCCTTCAAATCCAGATTAAACGTTATTTTAATCACCCGGCCTGAAGTGTGAATTAATTAGGAAACAGTTACAAAAAGGGGGCATTTTGTCATCAAAATGTTAATTAGCAGGGGGTCCTGACCCTCTCTGTGGGCTTTGTGTATCCCCAGCTGAGGCTGAGGGGGCTTGTCCACTGTTCACACTTAATGACGCTAATATTAAACACTCACTGAATGTTGTCGCACTTTTGTCCTCATTCATATCAGAATGAAGTTCTTGGGGGCGCCGGCCGGGCCCCTGCGTTCGTTCGTTTATCAATCACCGTAGGGCTCCAGCTGTTCCACAAGGCTTTGGCAAGGCTTCAACAGCCGGCCTTACAAATTGTCTGTGAATAGAATTGAGCAAGGCCCCCTCAACCCCCTTTTGTCACCGTCTCCTGACAAACGTCCCATCCACACAGGCAACACACACAGCCTCCTCTCCCCCAGCACCAGACACACAGGCCTTACCTTCTGTTCTCTATCCTCTCTGCTCTGCTATGCTATCATATGGCCTTGCTTTGCATTCTCACATGTAAGCACTTTGAAATGAATCCTCTGTAAAAACAACAACTATATAAATAAGGTAGGATTTGATATTAGCAATGACGAGGATGGGCATGGAGATGGTAAAGGAGTTTGGACTGGTCTGTCTCGACAATCCAGCCCTCAGTTTGTACTGAGCCCAGCCATCAAGTTGTTAGGTAGATTATGATGCTTTTACAACCAGTCTCTCAAACAAAACCTAAATATTGCAGTTCATTAGGAATCATTTTCCAGTGCCTTGTGAAATTCATAAAACATTTGATTTGAAAGTGTGCTCTCTCTGAACGCGTTTATAACTACATTTGTACACAGACGGGGAAGAAAACTTTGCCTTTTTATAGTAATAATAATAATAATTATGTATTGTCAAAATTAGTTGATAATATCAACTAAACCATCTTAGATCTCAGAACTCATACCTCCTGCTCTAGAACTCCCACAGACAGTTCCACTGTTGTCAGAACTCTAGAACTCACACAGGCAGTTCCACTGTTGTCAGAACTCTAGAACTCCCACAGACAGTTCCACTGTTGTCAGAACTCATACCTCCTGCTCTAGAACTCCCACAGACAGTTCCACTGTTGTCAGAACTCTAGAACTCACACAGGCAGTTCCACTGTTGTCAGAACTCTAGAACTCCCACAGACAGTTCCACTGTTGTCAGAACTCATACCACCTGCTCTAAAACTCCCACAGACAGTTCCACTGTTGTCAGAACTCTAGAACTCACACAGACAGTTCCACTGTTGTCAGAACTATAGAACTCCCACAGACAGTTCCACTGTTGTCAGCATGCTAGAACTCCCACAGACAGTTCCACTGTTGTCAGCATGCTAGAACTCCCACAGACAGTTCCACTGTTGTCAGAACTCTAGAACTCCCAAAGACAGTTCCACTGTTGTCAGAACTCTAGAACTCCCAAAGACAGTTCCACTGTTGTCAGAACTCTAGAACTCTCACAGACAGTTCCACTGTTGTCAGAACTCTAGAACTCCCACAGACAGTTCCACTGTTGTCAGAACTCTAGAACTCCAAAAGACAGTTCCACTGTTGTCAGAACTCTAGAACTCTCACAGACAGTTCCACTGTTGTCAGAACTCTAGAACTCCCACAGACAGTTCCACTGTTGTCAGAACTCATACCTCCTGCTCTAGAACTCCCACAGACAGTTCCACTGTTGTCAGAACTCTAGAACTCACACAGACAGTTCCACTGTTGTCAGAACTCTAGAACTCCCACAGACAGTTCCACTGTTGTCAGCATGCTAGAACTCCCACAGACAGTTCCACTGTTGTCAGAACTCCAGAACTCCCAAAGACAGTTCCACTGTTGTCAGAACTCTAGAACTCCCAAAGACAGTTCCACTGTTGTCAGAACTCTAGAACTCCCAAAGACAGTTCCACTGTTGTCAGAACTCTAGAACTCTCACAGACAGTTCCACTGTTGTCAGAACTCCAGAACTCCCAAAGACAGTTCCACTGTTGTCAGAACTCCAGAACTCCCAAAGACAGTTCCACTGTTGTCAGAACTCCAGAACTCCCAAAGACAGTTCCACTGTTGTCAGAACTCTAGAACTCCCACAGACAGTTCCACTGTTGTCAGAACTCTAGAACTCCCACAGACAGTTCCACTGTTGTCAGAACTCTAGAACTCCCACAGACAGTTCCACTGTTGTCAGAACTTTAGAACTCCCACAGACAGTTCCACTGTTGTCAGAACTCTAGAATTCCCACCGACAGTTCCACTGTTGTCAGAACTCTAGAAGTCCCACAGACAGTTCCACTGTTGTCAGAACTCTAGAACTCCCACAGACAGTTCCACTGTTGTCAGAACTCTAGAACTCCCACAGACAGTTACACTGTTGTCAGAACTCTAGAATTCCCACAGACAGTTCCATTGTTGTCAGAACTCTAGAACTCCCACAGACAGTTCCACTGTTGTCAGAACTCTAGAACTCCCACAGACAGTTCCACTTTTGTCAGAACTCTAGAACTCCCACAGACAGTTCCACTGTTGTCAGAACTCTAAAGTCCAAGACACAGAAACTGCTGCATCAGGTTAAAAAAAAAACACAAGCCATGCCGTTACTATGGGGATAAAAAATGCAATTGTCATAGCAGCAGAATCAATGAATTGTTCAGGTTTTCTTTTGTACTCATTTCAGAGGAAATAATGAAGATAGATGGGCAGATGAATTAGCTGTCCTCCAAGGTCAAACGCTGATTGCCTTATCACTCTATTATTGAACTCTGTGGAACTATTACCACTGACACTTTGTCATGATATTTTGTACATCCGGAAAAGGAAGGGGGGGAGAAAGAGAGTGAAAGAGATACCAATTGATTGTTTGGCTGTGGAATCAGTCATAGTCATCTTCGGTGGATGGAGTAATAGGGTTGATATGTCGCAGGTTGAAGCAGAGAGAATGGCTGAAAACAACAGAGATTGGTTTGAGCCCCTGGGAACTGAATCGATGTGAGTTGCATGTAAGCTGTTTGGTGTTGTTTAGAGGCAGACAGGGAGGAGGAGGGCTGTTTGGTGTTGTTTAGAGGCAGACAGGGAGGAGGAGGGCTGTTTGGTGTTGTTTAGAGTCAGACAGGGAGGAGGAGGGCTGTTTGGTGTTGTTTAGAGGCAGACAGGGAGGAGGTGGGCTGTGTGGTGTTGTTTAGAGGCAGACAGGGAGGAGGAGGGCTGTTTGGTGTTGTTTAGAGGCAGACAGGGAGGAGGAGGGCTGTTTGGTGTTGTTTAGAGTCAGACAGGGAGGAGGAGGGCTGTTTGGTGTTGTTTAGAGGCAGACAGGGAGGAGGAGGGCTGTTTGGTGTTGTTTAGAGTCAGGGAGAGAGGAGGTGGGCTGTTTGTTGTTGATTAGAGGCAGACAGGGAGGAGGTGGGCTGTTTGGTGTGGTTTAGAGGCAGACAGGGAGGAGGTGGGCTGTTTGGTGTGGTTTAGAGGCAGACAGGGAGGAGGTGGGCTGTTTGGTGTGGTTTAGAGGCAGACATGGAGGAGGTGGGCTGTTTGGTGTGGTTTAGAGGCAGACAGGGAGGAGGTGGGCTGTTTGGTGTGGTTTAGAGGCAGACAGGGAGGAGGTGGGCTGTTTGGTGTGGTTTAGAGGCAGACAGGGAGGAGGTGGGCTGTTTGGTGTGGTTTAGAGTCAGGGAGAGAGGAGGTGGGCTGTTTGGTGTTGTTTAGAGTCAGGGAGAGAGGAGGTGGGCTGTTTGGTGTTGTTTAGAGTCAGACAGGGAGGAGGTGGGCTGTTTGTTGTTGATTAGAGTCAGGGAGAGAGGAGGTAGGCTGTTTGGTGTTGTTTAGAGGCAGACAGGGCGGAGGTGGGCTGTTTGGTGTTGTTTAGAGGCAGACAGGGAGGAGGTGGGCTGTTTGGTGTGGTTTAGAGGCAGACAGGGAGGAGGTGGGCTGTTTGGTGTGGTTTAGAGGCAGACAGGGAGGAGGTGGGCTGTTTGGTGTGGTTTAGAGTCAGGGAGAGAGGAGGTGGGCTGTTTGGTGTTGTTTAGAGTCAGGGAGAGAGGAGGTGGGCTGTTTGGTGTTGTTTAGAGTCAGACAGGGAGGAGGTGGGCTGTTTGTTGTTGATTAGAGTCAGGGAGAGAGGAGGTAGGCTGTTTGGTGTTGTTTAGAGTCAGGGAGAGAGGAGGTGGGCTGTTTGGTGTTGTTTAGAGTCAGACAGGGAGGAGGTGGGCTGTTTGGTGTTGTTTAGAGTCAGGGAGAGAGGAAGTGGGCTGTTTGTTGTTGATTAGAGTCAGGGAGAGAGGAGGTAGGCTGTTTGGTGTTGTTTAGAGTCAGACAGGGAGGAGGTGGGCTGTTTGGTGTTGTTTAGAGTCAGACAGGGAGGAGGTGGGCTGTTTGGTGTTGTTTAGAGGCAGACAGGGAGGAGGTGGGCTGTGTGGTGTTGTTTAGAGTCAGACAGGGAGGAGGTGGGCTGTTTGGTGTTGTTTAGAGTCAGACAGGGAGGAGGAGGGCTGTTTGGTGTTGTTTAGAGTCAGACAGGGAGGAGGAGGGCTGTTTGGTGTTGTTTAGAGTCAGACAGGGAGGAGGTGGGCTGTTTGGTGTTGTTTAGAGTCAGACAGGGAGGAGGTGGGCTGTTTGGTGTTGTTTAGAGTCAGGGAGAGAGGAGGTGGGCTGTTTGGTGTTGTTTAGAGTCAGGGAGAGAGGAGGTGGGCTGTTTGGTGTTGTTTAGAGTCAGGGAGAGAGGAGGTGGGCTGTTAGGTGTTGTTTAGAGGCAGACAGGGAGGAGGTGGGCTGTTTGGTGTTGTTTAGAGTCAGGGAGAGAGGAGGTGGGCTGTTTGGTGTTGTTTAGAGTCAGGGAGAGAGGAGGTGGGCTGTTTGGTGTTGTTTAGAGTCAGGGAGAGAGGAGGTGGGCTGTTTGGTGTTGATTAGAGTCAGGGAGAGAGGAGGTAGGCTGTTTGGTGTTGTTTAGAGTCAGACAGGGAGGAGGTGGGCTGTTTGGTGTTGTTTAGAGTCAGGGAGAGAGGAGGTGGGCTGTTAGGTGTTGATTAGAGTCAGGGAGAGAGGAGGTGGGCTGTTAGGTGTTGATTAGAGTCAGGGAGAGAGGAGGTGGGCTGTTAGGTGTTGTTTAGAGGCAGACAGGGAGGAGGTGGGCTGTTTGGTGTTGTTTAGAGTCAGGGAGAGAGGAGGTGGGCTGTTTGGTGTTGTTTAGAGTCAGACAGGGAGGAGGTGGGCTGTTTGGTGTTGTTTAGAGTCAGGGAGAGAGGAGGTGGGAGGTGAAAAATGTTTGTGATATCGTTTGTTGCGTTTTTCTTTGAGGATGCACTTTGGTGCCTTTCTTTTGGTATTATAAGTGATTGAAAACCAAGTTGACGATTTTATCTCTAAAGGTATTCGCTATGAATACATGTCAGTCACTCCCTTTCTTTCTGCTCCCATATTTAAATGTCAACCTCAATACCCTGCGTTTTCAGAAGATACCAGGAGCTCTCTGCTGTTTATTTCCATTCCTACCACTGCAACACAACTGTGCCAAACTAAAAGATGTATTGTACGGTAAGGTTTAAAGGTTGAATCAAGAACACAATCTGTTGGGTTTCGGATCACGGTTAAATCTTCATGAACCTAGAAAATATCCCGTAGAAATGTCTGGCGTGCGTTTCTGTCGTACACACTGTAATCCCGTTTTGTATTGCCATTTTCCTGCTTTTTAACCCACTTTCTCGACCTGCAGAGGCACGTCAATCAATCAGTCAAATGTGTTTATAAAGCCCTTTAAATGTTTGTATTTATTTACAAGTTCCCTTTACATCAGCCGTTGTCACAAAGTGCTTTTTACAGTGACCCGCCCCCTAGATCACATTGGCCAGGAGAAACTCACTACAATAGGAAGAAACCTAGAGAGGAACCCGCCCCCTAGATCACATTGGCCAGGAGAAACTCACTACAGTAGGAAGAAACATAGAGAGGAACCCGCCCCCTAGATCACATTGGCCAGGAGAAACTCACTAAAGTAGGAAGAAACCTAGAGAGGAACCCGACCCCTAGATCACATTGGCCAGGAGAAACTCACTACAGTAGGAAGAAACCTAGAGAGGAACCCGCCCCCTAGATCACATTGGCCAGGAGAAACTCACTAAAGTAGGAAGAAACCTAGAGAGGAACCCGCCCCCTAGATCACATTGGCCAGGAGAAACTCACTACAGTAGGAAGAAACCTAGAGAGGAACCCGCCCCCTAGATCACATTGGCCAGGAGAAACTCACTACAGTAGGAAGAAACCTAGAGAGGAACCCGCCCCCTAGATCACATTGGCCAGGAGAAACTCACTACAGTAGGAAGAAACCTAGAGAGGAACCCGCCCCCTAGATCACATTGGCCAGGAGAAACTCACTACAGTAGGAAGAAACCTAGAGAGGAACCCGGCACTGTATGAACGCATCATCATCTCACTCAGAGAATCTATAGGCTTTTGGTTAAATTAATCAACTCCCCACCGTAATTCCAAATATTTGTCACACATGCTGATTGGGGTCAGTGCCTCAATACTATATCAAGGGAACAAGAAGTCCCTTAATGATTTATTACCAGCCCAGCCGCACATATTATTATGAAATGAGTTTATTAGCTTTAAATCTACCAGTAATGTGCTTTTGGGGAGCAGGCATGGGTGACGAGCCTAGCCAGCGCCTGCATTAACCACTTGATTTGAATGAAGGCTCTATTGTACTACAAGGATGCCCAATTTGGCCGTATTATCACCACATCCACCACACAATGCAGAAACAACGGGATCGTTCTCCATATTAGACATGGACTTTGCATCGTTGAATTTCTTATGGCGATTCAGTGTGATCCTGTTGAAAAAAACTGAACCATATTATCTTAATTTACTATCTTTGTTGTTGTTGTTGTTGTTGTTGTTGTTGTTGTTGTACGAAATCCTTCTGTTTTGCGTTGAGTTTACTTTCACAATATCGTCTTCCTTCTCTAGGCACAACTGTTTGTAGGTTTTGAAATGGTTAAGCATTCAACCGTTGTTTCTGTGGTAATCATACAGTACACACATGGAAGATGTAGACTAAACTAGAAAAGTTCAACCGTTGTTTCTGTGGTAATCATACAGTACACACATGGAAGATGTAGACTAAACTAGAAAAGTTCAACCGTTGTGTCTGTGGTAATCATACAGTACACACATGGAAGATGTAGACTAAACTAGAAAAGTTCAACCGTTGTGTCTGTGGTAATCATACAGTACACACATGGAAGATGTAGACTAAACTAGAAAAGTTCCACCGTTGTTTCTGTGGTAATCATACAGTACACACATGGAAGATGTAGACTAAACTAGAAAAGTTCAACCGTTGTGTCTGTGGTAATCATACAGTACACACATGGAAGATGTAGACTAAACTAGAAAAGTTCCACCGTTGTGTCTGTGGTAATCATACAGTACACACATGGAAGATGTAGACTAAACTAGAAAAGTTCAACCGTTGTTTCTGTGGTAATCATACAGTACACACATGGAAGATGTAGACTAAACTAGAAAAGTTCAACCGTTGTGTCTGTGGTAATCATACAGTACACACATGGAAGATGTAGTCTAAACTAGAAAAGTTCAACCGTTGTTTCTGTGGTAATCATACAGTACACACATGGAAGATGTAGACTAAACTAGAAAAGTTCAACCGTTGTTTCTGTGGTAATCATACAGTACACACATGGAAGATGTAGACTAAACTAGAAAAGTATGATGTTTGTATTTTTTCTTTTGCACAGTACCACAATACCACTCGTAGACACCCCCAAAAGGCCTAAATAACTAGATAGTGCATGTGGTAAGACCTTCAATGTCTTTAGTGCTCCTACAGTAGTGGGACACAGTTGGAAGATGCGGACAGACTTGACGACGTTGTAAAAATACAGCATGTGACCATGAACCTCCCGTTCTCTTAGTCACAGGGAGAGTAATAACTAAACAAGAATGTTGTTACACAGTAATGGGACTTGTACAAAATGGCTTCTCTCCTTCCTCGTCATTATCAAGTCCATTTCTTTTCTCCCATTCCTTCTGATGATCAATTAAGTGTTAATGGAGAGCCTGCTGTGTGCCGCGCGTGTGGGCTCTCAGATGATGACCGTCCATAGTCCACATTTTAGTTGTGTGGTAAAACTGCCAAATGACAGAACACACACAGCAGCAGGAACAGCAGCACCACAGAACTGTCTGTCCCCAATACACATATTTTCTAAATGACTAGAAACTATTATTTCAATAAATGATTCATATTTCTTCCTCCGTGAAATATGTGTTTTTATTGGTGGTTGTGTTATTGTTATTTGAATAAACGGTATCTTGTGCTTTGTTTACAGTTACGGTAATATTACACATATTGTATTAAGCGTAGGCTAGACAAAATATTTTGTGGAACAACTTGGCTTTGCAGACCCACCGTTATCAGGGAGCAGAAAATACTGTAGACTAAGTCAGATATGAGATGACGAACATTTAAACGTTTACATGAAACTCAGTGAATGTTGTAACTCTTACGTCAGCAGTCACCGATGAATGAGGTGAACTAAATTAGCTTACGTGCTGTTACAATTCTCAGTTCAACACAACTGTCAAGCCTCTCTTTCATATGACTGTACCATTAGTAGGACACTATTCTGAAAGAAACCCTAAATCGCTGTATTGTCACCTGGTAACACGGCCTCGTGTTAAGACTCCTTCTCCTTGTAGATTACTGCTCATTCCTTCCTTACACACAGCACACAGCACACAGCACACAGCTCACAGCACACAAGCTTTGACACACAAAGACTGATCAACATCCAAGGCTGCCGCTTGTCAGCAAGGGAATATATAAAGATAAATGATATTATGTTAAATTCCACTTAATGACAAATTTGTAATTTTCTGAACATGGTCATTTTCTGGCTAGTGAATCAACTGTAAGGAGCTAATTACGAAAGGATCTGAGCAAAAAATAACTCCTCATTTTCAAGGATAATGGAAGAGAAATGTTGTAGATTAATGGCACTATTTATCTTTTTTAAATTTCTATCTTTCTCTGGTGATGGCTGGTGCTCCCCAAGGAAAATATTCATAAAATGAAATTGAAGTCGTAACTTAATAGGTTATTAAAATTTTTGAGTGCATATCACTTCTCCTTTCGCGGCGCTGTAAATTTAAATTGAAGTTTGCTGCGGCGTCCGGGTTAGTCACCAGTGGAGGTTTTTATGATGACACAATGGAGGAGGAACATGCATCTTTGTCAGGAGGTATTTGCTATTCTAATTTTATGGCAGGCCAGATTATCAAAAAAGGAGAGTCGCGCCAGCGGCTCGCTGACAACACCTCAGCCTTCAGCCATGTGTTTCCATTAGAGGCCTCTACTATCCAGGGGTTTGTTCCAGATATTATTTTCCATTTCACTCTTTTATCCTGATTTAAAGTGAGGGAGCTCGGGCTTGCTGAATATTCTCTCCTGCCGTTTTTATCCCCCCCTTTTATAGAGACTGGCTAGTCAGGAGAGAGGAGGACATTCTGCACTGTATGAGGTTTTACTAGTGGGACCCGGGCTCTCCTGGGGAGAGCTGCAGATCGGGTCAAAGTGGAATAACTATCTTTAGCCCTGGCTACTGTGTTGTGTTGGAAATGCAGAGATGGAGAGAGAAGGGGGGAAGTGCGAGGGTGTAAAATGAACAGAAGAAGGGAAAGGTGGCAGTGTAACGTCCTGTATCAGCGTGTCGTCGTGCCAACACCAACGCTCCTCTCACTCTCTCCCTGAAGGTCAAGGGTCACATCTATTCATTTCCCTGAAACTTACGATGAGATTTTACTGACTACTTTGTAGTTATGATGAGGCCAACCAGCACGTCGTAAATTTGTCTCGGTTATTGGTCACCAACGACAAAAGGTTTTTTATTTGACTTTCAAGGACATTGTGTTATATTTTTGTATAGTCGTCCTGCAGCTCAACACAATGGATGAAGCACTGTGATTCGTTCATTACTGCATTAAAAACAATTGGGAAATAAAAATGGTTTTAATAAAAATGTCTTTAATAAAAACATAATTATACTCAAGTGGAGATTTTTTATTATTGTGTTATTTGTATAATGTGCCTATAAGGTATGATGTTCCTGTAAGGTATGATGTTCCTATAAGGTATGATGTTCCTATAAGGTATGATGTTCCTATAAGGTATGATGTTCCTATAAGGTATGATGTTCCTATAAGGTTTAATGTTTCTATAAGGTCTGATGTTCCTATAAGGTCTGATGTTCCTATAAGGTCTGATGTTCCTATAAGGTATGATAATCCTATAAGGTATGATGTTCCTATAAGGTCTGATGTTCCTATAAGGTCTGATGTTCCTATAAGGTCTGATGTTCCTATAAGGTATGATGTTCCTATAAGGTCTGATGTTCCTATAAGGTATGATAATCCTATAAGGTATGATGTTCCTATAAGGTCTGATGTTCCTATAAGGTCTGATGTTCCTATAAGGTCTGATGTTCCTATAAGGTATGATAATCCTATAAGGTATGATGTTCCTATAAGGTCTGATGTTCCTATAAGGTATGATAATCCTATAAGGTATGATGTTCCTATAAGGTCTGATGTTCCTATAAGGTCTGATGTTCCTATAAGGTCTGATGTTCCTATAAGGTATGATAATCCTATAAGGTATGATGTTCCTATAAGGTCTGATGTTCCTATAAGGTATGATGTCCCTATAAGGTGTGATGTTCCTATAAGGTATGATAATCCTATAAGGTATGATGTTCCTATAAGGTCTGATGTTCCTATAAGGTATGATGTCCCTATAAGGTGTGATGTTCCTATAAGGTATGATGTTCCTATAAGGTCTGATGTTCCTATAAGGTCTGATAATCCTATAAGGTATGATGTTCCTATAAGGTCTGATGTTCCTATAAGGTCTGATGTTCCTATAAGGTGTGATGTTCCTATAAGGTCTGATGTTCCTATAAGGTATGATAATCCTATAAGGTATGATGTTCCTATAAGGTCTGATGTTCCTATAAGGTCTGATGTTCCTATAAGGTCTGATGTTCCTATAAGGTATGATGTTCCTATAAGGTCTGATGTTCCTATAAGGTATGATAATCCTATAAGGTATGATGTTCCTATAAGGTCTGATGTTCCTATAAGGTCTGATGTTCCTATAAGGTCTGATGTTCCTATAAGGTCTGATGTTCCTATAAGGTCTGATGTTCCTATAAGGTATGATGTTCCTATAAGGTCTGATGTTCCTATAAGGTATGATAATCCTATAAGGTATGATGTTCCTATAAGGTCTGATGTTCCTATAAGGTCTGATGTTCCTATAAGGTCTGATGTTCCTATAAGGTATGATAATCCTATAAGGTATGATGTTCCTATAAGGTCTGATGTTCCTATAAGGTATGATAATCCTATAAGGTATGATGTTCCTATAAGGTCTGATGTTCCTATAAGGTCTGATGTTCCTATAAGGTCTGATGTTCCTATAAGGTATGATAATCCTATAAGGTATGATGTTCCTATAAGGTCTGATGTTCCTATAAGGTATGATGTCCCTATAAGGTGTGATGTTCCTATAAGGTATGATAATCCTATAAGGTATGATGTTCCTATAAGGTCTGATGTTCCTATAAGGTATGATGTCCCTATAAGGTGTGATGTTCCTATAAGGTATGATGTTCCTATAAGGTCTGATGTTCCTATAAGGTCTGATAATCCTATAAGGTATGATGTTCCTATAAGGTCTGATGTTCCTATAAGGTCTGATGTTCCTATAAGGTGTGATGTTCCTATAAGGTATGATAATCCTATAAGGTCTGATGTTCCTATAAGGTCTGATGTTCCTATAAGGTATGATAGTCCTATAAGGTATGATGTTCCTATAAGGTCTGATGTTCCTATAAGGTCTGATGTTCCTATAAGGTCTGTTGTTCCTATAAGGTATGATAATCCTATAAGGTATGATGTTCCTATAAGGTCTGATGTTCCTATAAGGTATGATGTCCCTATAAGGTGTGATGTTCCTATAAGGTATGATGTTCCTATAAGGTCTGATGTTCCTATAAGGTATGATAATCCTATAAGGTATGATGTTCCTATAAGGTCTGATGTTCCTATAAGGTCTGATGTTCCTATAAGGTATGATAATCCTATAAGGTATGATAATCCTATAAAGTGTGATGTTCCTATAAGGTATGATAATCCTATAAGGTTTTTATAGTGATTTATAGTGCCTTTCTCATACCCCAAAACAGTCTGTGATGGTCTCAGGCAAGACTTCAGTGGCAGCATCAGGACACTGCTGCTACAACACTGAATCCCAAACAAAAGCAGAGTCTAAACGTCCGTCACTCACAGATCTTCTCCGGGATGGTAATGTTACTTACAGGTTGAGACACGATGTACTGTATATCAGGGTCTCTGGTTGGTTTGAAAATAATAACATTTTGTTCCCTCCATGTAAGAAATGGACGGGTTGCACATGTATCATTTCTGAAGCAAAGGGATTCTCTCTAAGGTAGGCCACATCCCCCTCCAGGACTTTCCTTCTGTTTCTGTTTATCTTTTTTCAATTTCTATTTAGAAATTCTGCATCCTGAAAAACCTTAAAGTATAACATATTGGAACGCTCCTCAGACGCATTCCTGACCTGTTTATGCTGCATAACATTGATAAGCTGTCAGAGCCCCCAGAGAGAGAGAGAGAGAGAGAGAAAGAAAGAAAGATAGAGAACGAAAGAAATAGAGAGGGAGGGAGAGAGAGGAAGAGAGAGAGAGAAGGAGAGAGAGAGAGGGGGAGGAGAGAGAGAGCGATAGGAGGAGAGAGAGGAAGAGAGAGAGAGAGGAGGAGAGAGAGAGAGGAGGAGAGGGGTTGGAATTGAAGCAGAGCGATCCTTTAAACTGCCTGGGTGATATTGGCTAGATAATAAAAGAAATCAATCAGACAATGGAGGGCTGAATATTCCATTTGTTATCCATATTCCTTATGGGCAGGAGAATGATACAGAAATGTAAAAACACCAATTCCACTTCTTTCCCCTCTGGAATGGTGAAACACTTGAGATGCTGTTCTCATGTCAGAAGACAAAGTGCATGTTTTCCTCCCAGCCTGGACCAGATCAATCTAAATGGCAGCAGGCAGAATTACTGCTTCTAATGTTGTGTTATGTAGTCTTAACCCAGACCGCGTCCCTAAAGGCATCCCAGTCACTATAAAGTGCACTACGTTTAAAGGGATAGTGTAGGTGATAGGGAACCATTGGATCGACAGGCCCAGTCTTCTCCTTCGCTACCTCTCTCTCTGTCCCGGCTCTTCAAACCTCATGTACCGTATACAGACATATATAAATCCAGGGTTTCCTCATTGTAATGGCCTCGTATCGTATACAGTCTTCCCCCAGTGGAAGGGTTATCATGGGACAGGATAGGTTGGCTGGAAAAAGGGTCCAACAAATGAATAGCACTCAAAATACAGTCAAATGTAAACAACTTTAACTAAATATGTTAGGACCCTGACCATCATTAGTACTGGTTGAATCTAATTTAGCCTGGACCCAGATCAGTTAGTACTGGTTGAATCTGATCTAGCCTGGAAACAGATCACTTTGTACTGGTTGAATCTGATCTAGCCTTTAACCAGATCAGTTAGTACTGGTTGAATCTAATCTAGCCTGGAACCAGATCACTTTGTGCTGTGTTGCCAACTACTACAGTCATTGTCACGCCAAAGGAGCTGGCAAGTCCGTGTAAACAGATCTGGGATCAGGCTAGGTTGAATCTGCCCCACACCTGATTATCAGTCACAGCCAGCCACACCTAGGGCCCTGCTGGTCTGTTGTGGGCCTCAGCCTCCCTAACCACCCTGCAGACAGCCACCCAGGGCCCTGCTGGTCCTCAGCCTCCCTAACCACCCTGCAGACAGCCACCTAGGGCCCTGCTGGTCTGTTGTGGGCCTCAGCCTCCCTAACCACCCTGCAGACAGCCACCCAGGGCGCTGCTGGTCTGTTGTGGGCCTCAGCCTCCCTAACCACCCTGCAGACAGCCACCCAGGGCCCTGTTGGTCTGTTGTGGGCCTCAGCCTCCCTAACCACCCTGCAGACAGCCACCCAGGGCCCTGTTGGTCTGTTGTGGGCCTCAGCCTCTCTGACGTCCCTGCAGACAGCCACCCAGGGCCCTGCGGGTCTGTTGTGGGCCTCAGCCTCTCCGACGTCCCTGCAAGGGTCCAGTACGTATCATTACTTCCAGGATTGTAATATCGCAATTTCTTGGGGCAAAATCAACTATTTCTTGTATATTATGTGAGGGCTTGTAAATGTGACCAGTTGCATTATCGATATTAAACAGTCTAATAATTGCAATATTATCGCACAAAACTGACCCATCACTGCAGTACAAAAAGACGTCTCGCAATTTCAACCAATCACAGCACATTTACCACATAATAAGTTTCATTCAAGCCACGCGTCAACAAACATTTTCCCTCGCCAGAGCATTTTCTCAACAAATTGGACAAAATCGTTGAATATTGCTAATGGAAAACGTCAGAATTACCGCAGCAAATCCAAGCATTTTTTTTTGCCTGCAAATACCACACAAAAAAAATCCCCCATTGAAATCCTGGAGGAACTGAAGTATCGCTCAACACCTAACCTCACCGACCGTTAGTCACCGTGTGCTTCCATCATCCCACCTTACCCCCTTCTAACCCCTCCAACACCTGTCGGAGAGGGTATTTAAAGTCGCTTCCCACTGAGCTGCCACTTTCATCTTTATTTCACGATGTCCACCCTCCCCGGACTGCTAATATACTGTCTCATTTCTTCTTCGCCCAATTTCTGTTAATTCGTGACCATCTGCCTTAGCATCTGTTTGAGGGGAGAAAGAAGGGAGGAAAAATATCCCACACTGACTCAGGGGAAGGGAGAAACATAGCTTTCTTTTCTTGTTTTTTTTTTTTGTTTCTCTCAAACTTTTTCTCCTAGAGTCTTGGTCATTTTCTGGCCGGCTGGCCATTGTGTTGTCTCTGTCTTTGTCAGTGGGCCATCACAGGCTCCACCCCTCTCCAGCTAACTCTTCCCTTTGTCGCATAAGCCCTCCTCAAA
>NC_143044.1:55902500-55922500 GCF_057628025.1 Oncorhynchus mykiss | reverse complement strand
CAGAGCTATTTTCAGGTCTTTCCAGTAATGTTCCTGTGGGTTCGAGTCCGGGCTCTGGCTGATCCACTCAAGGACATTCAGACACTTGTCCCAAAGCCACTCCCACGTTGTCTTGGCTGTGTGCTTAGGGTTGTTGTCCTGTTGGAACGGTGAACCTTTGCCCCAGTCTGAGGTCCTGAGGGCTCTGGAATAGATTTTCATCATGGATCTCTCTGTACTTTGCTCCGTTCATCTTTCCCTCAATCCTGACCTGTCTCCCAGTCCCTGCTGCTGAAAAACATCCCAACAGCATGATGCTGCCACCACCATGCTTCACCGTAGGAATGGTGCCAGGTTTCCTCCAGATGTGATGCTGCCACCACCATGCTTCACCGTATGAATGATGCCAGGCTTCCTCCAGACGTGATGCTGCCACCACCATGCTTCACCGTATGAATGATGCCAGGCTTCCTCCCGATGTGATGCTGCCACCACCATGCTTCACCGTATGAATAATGCCAGGTTTCCTCCAGACGTGATGCTGCCACCACCATGCTTCACCGTATGAATGGTGCCAGGTTTCCTCCAGATGTGATGTTGCCACCACCATGCTTCACCGTATGAATGATGCCAGGTTTCCTCCAGACGTGATGCTGCCACCACCATGCTTCACCGTATGAATGGTGCCAGGTTTCCTCCAGATGTGATGCTGCCACCACCATGCTTCACCGTATGAATGGTGCCAGGTTTCCTCCAGATGTGATGCTAGACATTCAGGCCAAAGAGTTCAATCTTGGTTTAATCAGATAAGATAATCTTGTTTCTCATGGTCTGAGAGTCCTTTAGGTGCCTTTTAGCAAACTCCTGTCATATGCCTTTTACTTGAGGAGTGGCTTCCGTCTGGTCACTCTACCTTAAAGGCCTGATTGGTGGAGTGCTATATGGACAATTACCTCAACCTCATGTCTTGGTTTTTGCTCTGACATGCACTGTCAACTGTGTGACCTTAAATAGACAGTTGTGTGCCTTTCCAAATCATGTCCAATTAATTGAATTTACCACAGGTTGATTCCAATCAAGTTGTAGAAATGTCTCAAGGATGATCAATGGAAACAGGAGGCAGCTGAGATAAACTTTGAGTCTCATAGCAAAGGGTCCCAATACTTATGTAAATAAGCTATTTTGGTTTTTAATACATTTGCAAACATTTCTAAAAACCTGTTTTTGCTTTGTCATTATGGGGTATTGTGATGTCACTATGGGGTATTGTGATGTCATTATGGGGTATTGTGATGTCATTATGGGGTATTGTGATGTCATTATGGGGTATTGTGTGTAGCTTGCAAAGTATTTTTATTTATTTAATCCAGTTTAGAATAAGGCTGTAATGTAACAAAATGTGGAAGAAGTCAAGGGGTCTATATACTGAACAAATATATAAATGCAACATGCAACATTTTAAAAGATTTTACTGAGTTACAGTTCACATAAAGAAATCAGTCAATTTAAATTAATTCATTCATTAACCCCTAATCTATGGATTTCACATATATGGGAATACAGATATGCATGTGTTGGTCACAGACACCTTATAACCAGTCAGTATCTGGTGTGACCACCATTTGCATCATGCAGTTTGACACATCTTCTTCGCAGTTGATCAAGCTGTTGACTGTGGCCTGTGGAATGTTGTCTCACTCTTCTTCAACGGCTGTGCGAAGTTGCTGGATATTGGCGGGAACTGGAACAAGCTTTCGGACACATCGATCCAGAGCACCCCAAACATGCTCAACGGGTGGCCATTTTCACCTTCCAGGAATTATATACAGATCCTTGTGACACGGGGCCGTGCATTATCATGCTGAAACATGAGGTGATGGAGGTGAACGAATGGCACGACAATGGGTATCTCTCTGCATTCAAACTGCCATCAATAAAATGCTATTGTGTTTGTTGTCCGTAGCTTATGCCTGCCCATAACATAACCCCATTGTCACTCTGTTCACAACGTAGACATCAGCAAATCGCTCGCCCACATGACGCAATACACGCTGTCAGCCATCTGCCCGGTACAGTTGAAACCGAGATTCATTTGTGAAGAGCACACTTCTTCAGCGTGCCAGTGGCCATCGAAGGTGAGCATTTGCCCACTGAAGTCGGTTACGACGCCGAACTGCAGTCAGGTCAAGACCCTGGTGAGGACGACAAGCATGCAGATGAGAAGGTCTCTGACAGTTTGTGCAGAAATTCTTTGTTTACATCAGCTATCCGGGTGGCTGGTCGCTGACCGTTCCGCAGGTGAAAAAAATCTGATATGTAGGTCTTGGGCTAGCATGGTTACACGTCGTCTGCGGTTGTGAGGCCGGTTGGACGTACTGCCAAATTCTCAAAAACGACATTGGAGGTGGCTTATGGTAGAGAAATAAACATTCAATTCTCTGGTAACAGTTCTTTTGGACATTCCTGCAGTCAGCATGCCAATTGCATGCTCGCTCAACACGTGAGACATCTGTGTCATTGTGTTGTTTGACAAACCTGCACATTTTAGAGTGGCTTTTTTTGTCCCCAGCACAAGGTGCACTTGTGTAGTGATCATGCTATTTAATCAGCTTCTTGATATGCCACACCTGTCAGGTGGATGGATTATCTTGGCAAAGGATAAATGCTCATTAACAGGGATGTAAACAAATTTGTGAACAAACATTTTGAGAAATAAGCTTTTTGTGTTATTTCAGCTCATGAAACATGAGACCAACACTTTACATGTTGCGTTTATATTTTTGCTCAGTATACATACAGCCTTAGAATATACTAAAACTAACCCCTCACCAATCTGTTGATTTCTTACAACTTGGCTCTATCAAATGGTTGTGTATGTCATTGATCTTCTGGGTTTGAATATAAATGTGTGTGTGATTGTGCACGTGAGTACGTACGTGCGCGTGAGTGAATGTGTGAGTACATGTGTGTGTGCATGCACGAGTGTTTGTGTGTGTGTGTTGTACGCACACACTTACACACACTCATGTAGTAAGAGTGCATGTTGGGGTCGACCAAGGGGTCAGGAAAGCAGTGTTTGTGGCTCATTTCCTTGTTTCATGTTGTTGTGCAAGGCACAGTTCACTGGAGTGGATCTGAACATGTCACAGTGTCATGGCGGAGTCTCTGTCTGCTTCTATATGACCTCTCCTCTCCTCTCCTCTCCTCTCCTCTCCTCTCCTCTCCTCTCCTCTCCTCTCCTCTCCTCTCCCCTCCTCTCCCCTCCTCTCCTCTCCTCTCCTCTCCTCTCCTCTCCCCTCCTCTCCTCTCCTCTCCTCTCCTCTCCTCTCCTCTCCTCTCCTCTCCTCTCCTCCCCTCTCCTCTCCTCTCCTCTCCTCTCCTCTCCTCTCCTCTCCTCTTCTCTCTCTGTGTCCAGCTACACCACATAATGTAGTGAAGACATCTCTGCTCCAATAAGAAACGATGTAGCCTGGCAGGATTGCATCTCAAATGGCTCCCTATTCCCTATGGGGACCTGGCAAAAGCACTGCACTTTAAAGGGTACGGGGTTCCATTTGGGACGTAGCCCTAGGTGTCCTTGGATACCCTCATAGAGAAGACTGTATATTCACACTCAGGACACTGTGTGTCTTTGATCTGAAATATCTGCCTCCCCATCATCAGTGCCTTTCATAACCTTCACCACTAAGTTACCGGGGTTGACTACTGTACACCAGGTATAAGGGGGTTGACTACTGTATAAGGTGGTTGACTACTGTACACCAGGTATAAGGTGGTTTACTACTGTACACCAGGTATAAGGTGGTATTTTATAGACTATAACACTGAGAGGTAAATCACTGGGGTTGACTACTGTACACCAGGTATAAGGGGGTTGACTACTGTATAAGGTGGTTGACTACTGTACACCAGGTATAAGGTGGTTTACTACTGTACACCAGGTATAAGGTGGTATTTTATAGACTATAACACTGAGAGGTAAATCACTGGGGTTGACTACTGTACACCAGGTATAAGGTGGTTGACTACTGTATAAGGTGGTGCCAAAAGCTCAAGCCTCTGTCTCCATTAATGGGTTACTGCTAAGTAATCCGTACTCCCTATTTTCCATCGTATCCCCCCTACGCACAGACGTGCACGTGTACACACAAGCAAACGTGCACGTTTGCACTCCCCCACAAAGAACTGGTCTCATGGGCTCTAATCATTCTAGACTTTAGTTCAACATAAACTGGGGATTCTGTGACTGAATTATCAAAACACAGTTAGACATTCACATAAGTATATGTAAGGTAGAAACGGACTCAGTCACATTACTGTAGTGTAAACTGTTCTCCTTTAGAGCTCAGAGGCTGAATCTGTTAACATGCATAATGTCCTTATGCAAATAGAGGAGGGGAAGTTTTTAAGCGTGTCAGCAAGTGTAGGAGAGAGGGACTGGAGTGTCCCCTACAGTCAAATAATTCATACCCTTTTATGCTTACCCTTCTGTGTCTTAATACAAGCTTCTTGAATATAAATGAACAAGATCACCATATGAGGAAGTGTAGTGTTTTACAGTATTTCATATGAGGAAGTGTAGTGTTTTACAGTATTTAATATGAGGAAGTGTAGTGTTTTACAGTATTTCATATTAGGAAGTGTAGTGTTTTACAGTATTGCATATGAGTAAGTGTAGTGTTTTACAGTATTTCATATTAGAAAGTGTAGTGTTTTACAGTATTTCATATGAGGAAGTGTAGTGTTTAACAGTATTTTATATGAGGAAGTGTAGTGTTTTACAGTATTTCATATTAGAAGGTGTAGTGTTTTACAGTATTTCATATGAGGAAGTGTAGTGTTTTACAGTATTTCATATTAGGAAGTGTAGTGTTTTACAGTAATTCATATTAGGAAGTGTGGTGTTTTACAGTATTTAATATGAGGAAGTGTAGTGTTTTACAGCATTTCATATGAGGAAGTGTAGTGTTTTACAGTATTTCATATTAGGAAGTGTAGTGTTTTACAGTATTTAATATGAGGAAGTGCAGTGTTTTACAGTATTTCATATGAGGAAGTGTAGTGTTTTACAGTATTTAATATTAGAAAGTGTGGTGTTTTACAGTATTTCATATGAGGAAGTGTAGTGTTTTACAGTATTTCATATGAGGAAGTGTAGTGTTTTACAGTATTTCATATGAGGAAGTGTAGTGTTTTATAGTACGTCACCTATTTTAGTTCACAGTGTCATTTTTGCCTGCGTGTGTCATCGGTAACTGCTATGGGATGACTGTGAACATTGGTGAAACCTCACACAATCGAAATCACTTTGTTTTATGATTTCTGAACACATACTACGTCCAAATTGGCTCGCATTGCTCAGAGGTAAAGCTACGTAACGGTCTTCCTGGATATACCCCAACGTGTCTGTGAAGTGAAAGAGAAGAGCTCTGATAATACATTGTAGTATTGTTGTCATCGGTGCAGGAACAAGCAAAGCAAAGCACACACTATTTTAGAATAAGTATGTGAAGCAGCTTGTTTCCATTTTAATTGTAAAACAGATAAGCACTAAACACTTCTAAAAGTAAATGACTTGTGAGTAATTACCATCTATTACCTCTAGGTCTCCAGGGAGCCATTTAGGCTGGCCCAGATGGCCACAGAAATGGGATTTAGGGGGCAAATTGACAGCATTATTCACAAAGGCATTATCAATTACCTGGGTATCAATTGTAGTGTAATCACGCCGAAGAGGAGGAAGGTGTCTCGGAGTCCATGCCATGATTGAAGGAACTAAAACCATTGTCATTTTTGTAAGGTTGATAATTAGCTAGAGATGTCTGCATGATTTGTAGACACTCTCTGCTCATTTCTTAGCTGCAGCTTTTCCTTCAGTGAAGACGGGTCTTGGTGGAGGTCATATTAGGAGGTTATATACAATAAAATAAAAGCAAAATAAAATATAAACCTATGTAGCCATCGTGAAAAGAACGAATTTTGAAGTGCAGTGCATGGCCTGTACTACCCAAACTGTGGTTAGAAAACAGGAAATGACTTTGACGCTTGTTTAGGAACGCGTTTGCACCAATACAAAATGGACACGACTAAGGCCCCAGAAGGCATTGGAAGCATCATAAAGATTCCAAGTGGCATTGAACTAAAATGAGACCTTGGCTCATTTATTTAGCAGGTACTTAGCGTGTGTATTTGGTGTCGTTCCTCTAATGGAGGGAAGGGAGATTACAGGCTATTTACAGACTAGAGAGCTATGGAGGCTTTAGTGTAAAAAACCCTGCTTATGTCCCAAAGGGCACCCTATTCCCTACATTAGGGCACTACTTTTTGACGAGCACCATGTGGACCCTTGTCAAAAGTAGTGCACTACATAGGGAATAGTGTTGAGCTCCACCTCTTCTCGTTCTCAAGAGCTAACAGACCCAAAACATTGAAAGCTTGACTGACCAAACCACCCTTTCCGAGGATTCTAATATCGTGGTAATGCCCCATAATGAACCAAGTGAAGGATGTGCCATTACATTGTATTCATTTTCTCTCCTGAATGTATTGCAATATGTTTGGCTTTTAATTGGGAACTGGGTGAGTGTTATAGGTGATGGATCGTGTCATGACTTGGACGTTAATTGTGATTACCTTGTGCTTAGCTCATAATGTAACCAATAGGTTCCGTCCTCCACAGCTGTCTAGTGTTCATGATCTCCTGTCTTAACGGGGGCAATCCGACAGTTGAATTAAGCTCATAATGCGTGTGTGTAAGTTATTTTCTTCAAGATTGATTTAAAGTCCAAAAAATGGATTCACCAATCCCAAATTCCCCTCCCCTTTTTTTATTAAAGACTTGTTTTAAAGGATTTTTCTAATTTCAGCCAGTTGTTTTTAACAAAAGAGCTCTCACTAAAGTGTTAAACAATTTATTTACAACGTCATCCATTTTGTATACTATTTTACATACTGCCCAAAATAAATAAAAAAGTCCTGCAGTTTGTAGGATATGTTTGCGAAAACCAATTTGAACAATATGTTGTGAACTTAAGATCTCTTTAAGTGTCTGCTTGCTACTTATGTGTTGAGCTTGGAGACGTCAGACCAGACCGTCGTCCTGTTATCACTATTGTCACCACATTGAGGAGAGAAACAATATATTTATATATATATACATATAGTATATATATATATATATACTTGCGTACAGTATTTAAAATATATATATATATATATATATATATATATATATTGTCTCTCTATATATACTTGCTTACAGTATTTCTAAAAAAAATAAAAAATAAAATAATATATATATATATATATATTGTCTCTATATATACTTGCTTACAGTATTTCTAAAAAAAATAAAAAATAAAATAATATATATATATATATATATTGTCTCTATATATACTTGCGTACAGTATTTCTCAAAATGTTGCTCCCATGTCAAAACCTCCTTAACATCAGGGTGGAGGGCAACACGTGACAAGGTCCTCATTGTGACATCAATTAGTGGTTGAATTCTGCAACAATCCAATCTGTGACCAGACGAGTGTTGCCACATAATTCAATTCAGTGAGAAAAGCTACAAACTGAGCGTTCTGTAAGAAATCTCGATTTTTGGTGTGGAATGAAATGCTACCTTACATCATTATCCATATCAAGCTTTAACCACCCACAAGGTGTTCTTCTGTAAATTCAAATACGTTTACCTAAATTGGTTAAATCTCCAACACTAATACTTCATTTATCTATTCCTGCTCAAATTAAAAGTTTCCCCTTAAGTCTTGCTGAGTGTGCCATAATAGATAAAGCAATTTGCTAATTACAAAAGTTAGTTTTGTCCCCCTGAATAAATAATGCTGATTAATTAGCAAGTCAAAACAAGTGAAGATGATCTATGTTGAATATATCAGTGTCAGAAAAAAAAACTAGCGTTTCCTTTACACTGCCGGCAGTTTTTAATCACAGACGCAGAAACTTTCCATATCTGATAGGAAATGAATGCGTTCTTAAGGGGAAAAAGGTCTAAAGGAAAAAACACTCAAACACTCAAGTTGTCAAATTACTACTTGGTCAACAAGTAATGACGGTATTATATCAATCATCACCTGAACCAGATTACAACCAACATAGGATGTCTATCCTCTATACACTTGGATGCCTTCCACGAGAAAGATGTCTTTAAGTGATTGTAATAGGATTTGGTGATGCAGCAAAAACAGATCTGAGACCTGGCTATGGGGTTCCCTGGACCAGGACTGAAGAACACTGCTGTAGTTCAGACATGGAGGATCAATCTGCTGTAGTTCAGACATGGAGGATCAATCTGCTGTAGTTTAGACATGGAGGATAGGAGGATCACTCTGCTGTAGTTCAGACATGGAGGATCAATCTGCTGTAGTTTAGACATGGAGGATAGGAGGATCACTCTGCTGTAGTTCAGACATGGAGGATAGGAGGATCACTCTGCTGTAGTTCAGACATGGAGGATAGGAGGATCACTCTGCTGTAGTTCAGACATGGAGGATAGGAGGATCAATCTGCTGTAGTTCAGACATGGAGGATAGGAGGATCACTCTGCTGTAGTTCAGACATGGAGGATAGGAGGATCACTCTGCTGTAGTTCAGACATGGAGGATAGGAGGATCAATCTGCTGTAGTTCAGACATGGAGGATCAATCTGCTGTAGTTCAGACATGGAGGATAGGAGGATCACTCTGCTGTAGTTTAGACATGGAGGATCAATCTGCTGTAGTTCAGACATGGAGGATAGGAGGATCACTCTGCTGTAGTTCAGACATGGAGGATAGGAGGATCACTCTGCTGTAGTTCAGACATGGAGGATAGGAGGATCAATCTGCTGTAGTTCAGACATGGAGGATAGGAGGATCACTCTGCTGTAGTTCAGACATGGAGGATAGGAGGATCACTCTGCTGTAGTTCAGACATAGAGGATAGGAGGATCACTCTGCTGTAGTTCAGACATGGAGGATAGAAGGATCACTCTGCTGTAGTTCAGACATGGAGGATAGGAGGATCAATCTGCTGTAGTTCAGACATGGAGGATAGGAGGATCACTCTGCTGTAGTTCAGACATAGAGGATAGGAGGATCACTCTGCTGTAGTTCAGACATGGAGGATAGAAGGATCACTCTGCTGTAGTTCAGACATGGAGGATAGGAGGATCACTCTGCTGTAGTTCAGACATGGAGGATAGGAGGATCACTCTGCTGTAGTTCAGACATGGAGGATAGGAGGATCACTCTGCTGTAGTTCAGACATAGAGGATAGGAGGATCACTCTGCTGTAGTTCAGACATGGAGGATAGGAGGATCACTCTGCTGTAGTTCAGACATGGAGGATAGAAGGATCACTCTGCTGTAGTTCAGACATGGAGGATAGGAGGATCACTCTGCTGTAGTTCAGACATAGAGGATAGGAGGATCACTCTGCTGTAGTTCAGACATGGAGGATAGAAGGATCACTCTGCTGTAGTTCAGACATAGAGGATAGGAGGATCACTCTGCTGTAGTTCAGACATGGAGGATAGAAGGATCACTCTGCTGTAGTTCAGACATGGAGGATAGGAGGATCACTCTGCTGTAGTTCAGACATGGAGGATAGAAGGATCACTCTGCTGTAGTTCAGACATGGAGGATAGGAGGATCACTCTGCTGTAGTTCAGACATGGAGGATAGGAGGATCACTCTGCTGTAGTTCAGACATGGAGGATAGGAGGATCACTCTGCTGTAGTTCAGACATGGAGGATCAATCTGCTGTAGTTTAGACATGGAGGATAGGAGGATCACTCTGCTGTAGTTCAGACATAGAGGATAGGAGGATCACTCTGCTGTAGTTCAGACATGGAGGATAGAAGGATCACTCTGCTGTAGTTCAGACATGGAGGATAGGAGGATCACTCTGCTGTAGTTCAGACATGGAGGATAGGAGGATCACTCTGCTGTAGTTCAGACATGGAGGATAGGAGGATCACTCTGCTGTAGTTCAGACATGGAGGATAGGAGGATCACTCTGCTGTAGTTCAGACATGGAGGATAGGAGGATCACTCTGCTGTAGTTCAGACATGGAGGACCACTCTGCTGTAGTTCAGACATGGAGGATCAATCTGCTGTAGTTCAGACATGGAGGATAGGAGGATCACTCTGCTGTAGTTCAGACATGGAGGATAGGAGGATCACTCTGCTGTAGTTCAGACATGGAGGATAGAAGGATCACTCTGCTGTAGTTCAGACATGGAGGATAGGAGGATCACTCTGCTGTACTTCAGACATGGAGGATAGGAGGATCACTCTGCTGTAGTTCAGACATGGAGGATAGGAGGATCACTCTGCTGTAGTTCAGACATGGAGGATAGGAGGATCAATCTGCTGTAGTTCAGACATGGAGGATAGGAGGATCACTCTGCTGTAGTTCAGACATGGAGGATAGGAGGATCACTCTGCTGTAGTTCAGACATGGAGGATAGAAGGATCACTCTGCTGTAGTTCAGACATGGAGGATATGAGGATTACTCTGCTGTAGTTCAGACATGGAGGATCACTCTGCTGTAGTTCAGACATGGATAGGAGGATCACTCTGCTGTAGTTCAGACATGGAGGATAGGAGGATCACTCTGCTGTAGTTCAGACATGGAGGATAGGAGGATCTCTCTGCTGTAGTTCAGACATGGATGATAGGAGGATCACTCTGCTGTAGTTCAGACATGGAGGATAGAAGGATCACTCTGCTGTAGTTCAGACATGGAGGATCACTCTGCTGTAGTTCAGACATGGAGGATCACTCTGCTGTAGTTCAGACATGGAGGATAGGAGGATCACTCTGCTGTAGTTCAGACATGGAGGATAGAAGGATCACTCTGCTGTAGTTCAGACATGGAGGATAGGAGGATCACTCTGCTGTAGTTCAGACATGGAGGATAGGAGGATCACTCTGCTGTAGTTCAGACATGGAGGATAGGAGGATCACTCTGCTGTAGTTCAGACATGGAGGATAGGAGGATCACTCTGCTGTAGTTCAGACATGGAGGATAGGAGGATCACTCTGCTGTAGTTCAGACATGGAGGACCACTCTGCTGTAGTTCAGACATGGAGGATCAATCTGCTGTAGTTCAGACATGGAGGATAGGAGGATCACTCTGCTGTAGTTCAGACATGGAGGATAGGAGGATCACTCTGCTGTAGTTCAGACATGGAGGATAGAAGGATCACTCTGCTGTAGTTCAGACATGGAGGATAGGAGGATCACTCTGCTGTACTTCAGACATGGAGGATAGGAGGATCACTCTGCTGTAGTTCAGACATGGAGGATAGGAGGATCACTCTGCTGTAGTTCAGACATGGAGGATAGGAGGATCAATCTGCTGTAGTTCAGACATGGAGGATAGGAGGATCACTCTGCTGTAGTTCAGACATGGAGGATAGGAGGATCACTCTGCTGTAGTTCAGACATGGAGGATAGAAGGATCACTCTGCTGTAGTTCAGACATGGAGGATATGAGGATTACTCTGCTGTAGTTCAGACATGGAGGATCACTCTGCTGTAGTTCAGACATGGATAGGAGGATCACTCTGCTGTAGTTCAGACATGGAGGATAGGAGGATCACTCTGCTGTAGTTCAGACATGGAGGATAGGAGGATCTCTCTGCTGTAGTTCAGACATGGATGATAGGAGGATCACTCTGCTGTAGTTCAGACATGGAGGATAGAAGGATCACTCTGCTGTAGTTCAGACATGGAGGATCACTCTGCTGTAGTTCAGACATGGAGGATCACTCTGCTGTAGTTCAGACATGGAGGATAGGAGGATCACTCTGCTGTAGTTCAGATAGGGAGGATAGGAGGATCACTCTGCTGTAGTTCAGACATGGAGGATAGGAGGATCTCTCTGCTGTAGTTCAGACATGGAGGATCACTCTGCTGTAGTTCAGACATGGAGGATAAGAGGATCACTCTGCTGTAGTTCAGACATGGAGGATAGGAGGATCACTCTGCTGTAGTTCAGACATGGAGGATAGGAGGATCTCTCTGCTGTAGTTCAGACATGGAGGATAGGAGGATCACTCTGCTGTAGTTCAGACATGGAGGATAGGAGGATCACTCTGCTGTAGTTCAGACATGGAGGATAGGAGGATCACTCTGCTGTAGTTCAGACATGGAGGATAGGAGGATCACTCTGCTGTAGTTCAGACATGGAGGATCACTCTGCTGTAGTTCAGACATGGAGGATAGGAGGATCACTCTGCTGTAGTTCAGACATGGAGGATAGGAGGATCTCTCTGCTGTAGTTCAGACATGGAGGATAGGAGGATCTCTCTGCTGTAGTTCAGACATGGAGGATAGGAGGATCACTCTGCTGTAGTTCAGACATGGAGGATCACTCTGCTGTAGTTCAGACATGGAGGATCACTCTGCTGTAGTTCAGACATGGAGGATAGGAGGATCACTCTGCTGTAGTTCAGACATGGAGGATAGGAGGATCACTCTGCTGTAGTTCAGACATGGAGGATAGGAGGATCACTCTGCTGTAGTTCAGACATGGAGGATAGGAGGATCTCTCTGCTGTAGTTCAGACATGGAGGATAGGAGGATCTCTCTGCTGTAGTTAATACAACTGTTCTGTAACTCAAATCCAGAGATCACCGTCTAAAGGTGTTCTGGCCTGATGTTGATATGATAATCTTGTCAGAGCAGAGCAGAGCTACCTTGGCTTTTTCTGAATTGAAAAACATGTATTCAGACAGTATGCACCTTGAAGGATTTCCACGGTATTCCTGAGGTTATTTTATTATGCCTTCTTCATTTCACGTCGAATGGCCTTGAATGACAGATAGATACGTACGTTCTGCTATCCCTTGTTGCTTTAGTAGATGGAACAAAAGGAGGAATCATATTTTCATAAAGCACAATAAGCAAAAAAAAAAAGGTGTGATGAGTCCACACTCAAAAAGATTTAGCATAAAGCTTACATCAGGAATAGTGTACGGCGACGTTTTGGCTCATCACCCTTCTTCAGTGTTTAGGTACAAATCTTTATAATTCAAGAGCACAGGTGAGCGACCGATGAGCAGCAGGTGCTTCTAATCAGGGTTGTGACTCATCTGCCAATCAGGGATGTGGCTTCTGTGGTCTACCTGTAGACAAGCTACAATCACAAAGAAGTACAGAATTATAAGGTTTGGGAGAAGGCACGAAAGGGTTATCAGGTGTGAACCGTTCATGAATCAATTGCCTTACGTGTCTCGGCTCACACGAGATAGCTTACAAAGCACAATAATGACTAATGAATGTTAGAGATCTAACTTGTCATGGAAGAGTGTGAGTTTGAGCTGAGGGGGGCATTTACAGAGAGAAAGAGAGAGAGAGAGAGAGAGAGAGAGAGAGAGAGAGAGAGAGAGAGAGAGAGAGACAGAGAGAGAGACAGAGAGAGAGAGAGAGAGAGAGAGAGAGCGAGAGCGAGAGAGAGAGAGAGAGCGAGAGAGAGAGAAGGAGAGAGAGAGAGAGAGAGAGAGAGAGAGAGAGAGAGAGAGAGAGAGAAACTTGTTCTAGTTTTCAAGCTGGACTAGACCAGTGTTTCTTTATAGCAGGCATTGAGTGAGCACATTAATCTAATGCATCAGCAGGTTCACATTTGTTTTAATGCAAACTGAAGAAAAAGAACGGCGTTGTTGCCACGGCATCTCCAGGGAGAAGAAGCTTCAAATCTCCTTCTCTAATGATAATAGATGATCACGTTAATGAGTTGTCCAAACATAACAAATGGAATGAATTAGAGCCTTAGAACAAACTACTGTTTCATTAAAATACAATAAAAAGAAAAGATTAGTTTTATACACAAGGAAATAACTTTCCCGTCTTTAGCGTTATTGATGAGAGTGTAGAGAATGTATCAAGGTTGGACCAAGCCTCTGGTCAATATGGTTTTACAAACCTATCAGGATTGTTGACCGCATTATACTCGTATTTAGTTGTGTTGTCGTCAGGTAAATCATATTCATACAACTGCAGACCTCTTCATAGGATTTCCATCCTTTGAATTTAGCTGACGATTATATATATATGAAAGAGACTGAATCTGTGCGAGTGAATCTGTGCGAGTGTCTTTAGGTTAGAGTGAGCGTCTCTGAAAGAGTTGGGAGTCAGTCCATGATGCCGTTGTTACTATTTGGCGCTGTAGGATAACCATAAATCACTCGAACACAAACAGACCTAATGGAGACACTCTTCTATAAAACTGTATATCATGTCTTTTCTAAAGTATATAAACCTACTTCCATCTGTCTTGATGATCTTATTCCCCAAGTATTGTTCCTCAGCCGTAATCAATTTCAAAGAGGCCAGCCAGTGTTCAAAGTAGCCAGGAGAGAGAGAGAGAGAGAGACGTGGATTATGTGCCGAGGCGATTCTCTCTACTGAAACGACCTTGTCTGTGTAACAGTACTGTTAGTCGTCAGCCTCAGGCTCTCAACCCCACACTCAATCACCCCGGTAACCCTTGGAGTCAACAGTCGACGGCCGTAGCCTTTTGCTACAATCTCAATTTGTATTTTGTTTCAGACTGTGATGACTTGACAGAGAGAAATAAGAGGATTTATCTTTATCTGCCTCGTAGTGAGAGAGCTCTCTCTTTCTCTCCCTCTCTCTCTCTCTCTCTGGGTCCCTCTAAAAAACTGGGGCTTACAACCTTGAAGTTAGAAAACTACATAAGGGCCTATACTCTCCAATACATTACTTCTGCAAACTAAGATGATATAAAATATTATGTCCTGTAAATCAATGCAGCAGACACTAAAAATAGAAGCGAACCAGAGAACCAAGTCTTAAAAATCACCAAATGTAGAGATCATTCTGGACACTATGGCCCCAAGAGCATCTATAGCCGTTGACTGGACCCCTAGACACTATGACCCCTAGAACCTCTATAGCCATTGACTGGACCCCTAGACACTATGGCCCCAAGAGCATCTATAGCCATTGACTGGACCTCTAGACACTATGGCCCCAAGAGCATCTATAGCCATTGACTGGACCTCTAGACACTATGGCCCCAAGAGCATCTATAGCCATTGACTGGACCTCTAGACACTATGGCCCCAAGAGCATCTATAGCCATTGACTGGACCTCTAGACACTATGGCCCCAAGAGCATCTATAGCCATTGACTGGAACTCTAGACACTATGGCCCCAAGAGCATCTATAGCCATTGACTGGACCTCTAGACACTATGGCCCCAAGAGCATCTATAGCCATTGACTGGACCCCTAGACACTATGGCCCCGAGAGCATCTATAGCCATTGACTGGACCCCTAGACACTATGGCCCCAAGAGCATCTATAGCCATTGACTGGACCTCTAGACACTATGGCCCCAAGAGCATCTATAGCCATTGACTGGACCTCTAGACACTATGGCCCCAAGAGCATCTATAGCCATTGACTGGACCTCTAGACACTATGGCCCCAAGAGCATCTATAGCCATTGACTGGACCTCTAGACACTATGGCCCCAAGAGCATCTATAGCCATTGACTGGAACTCTAGACACTATGGCCCCAAGAGCATCTATAGCCATTGACTGGACCCCTAGACACTATGGCCCCAAGAGCATCTATAGCCATTGACTGGACCCCTAGACACTATGGCCCCAATAGCATCTATAGCCATTGACTGGACCCCTAGACACTATGGCCCCTAGAACATCTATAGCCATTGACTGGACCCCTAGACACTATGGCCCCTAGAACCTCTATAGCCATTGACTGGACCTCTAGACACTATGGCCCCAAGAGCATCTATAGCCATTGACTGGACCCCTAGACACTATGGTCCCTAGAACCTCTATAGCCATTGACTGGACCTCTAGACACTATGGCCCCGAGAGCATCTGTAGCCCTTGACTGGACTCCTAGACACTATAGCCCCGAGAGCATCTGTAGCCATTGACTGGACTCCTAGAAACTATGACCCCTAGAACATCTATAGCCATTGACTGGACTCCTAGACACTATGACCCCTAGAACATCTATAGCCATTGACTGGACCTCTAGACACTATGGCCCCAAGAGCATCTATAGCCATTGACTGGACTCCTAGACACTATGGCCCCTAGAACCTCTATAGCCATTGACTGGACCTCTAGACACTATGGCCCCTAGAGCATCTATAGCCATTGACTGGACTCCTAGACACTATGGCCCCGAGAACATTTATAGCCATTGACTGGACCTCTAGACACTATGGCCCCGAGAGCATCTGTTGCCATTGACTGGACCTCTAGACACTATGGCTCCTGGAACATCTATAGCCATTGACTGGACCCCTAGACACTATGGCCCCTAGAACCTCTATAGCCATTGACTGGACCCCTAGACACTATGGCCCCTAGAACATCTATAGCCATTGATTGGACCCCTAGACACTATGGCCCCTAGAACCTCTATAGCCATTGACTGGACCCCTAGACACTATGGCCCCAAGAGCATCTATAGCCATTGACTGGACCTCTAGACACTATGGCCCCAAGAGCATCTATAGCCATTGACTGGACCTCTAGACACTATGGCCCCAAGAGCATCTATAGCCATTGACTGGACCTCTAGACACTATGGCCCCAAGAGCATCTATAGCCATTGACTGGACCTCTAGACACTATGGCCCCAAGAGCATCTGTAGCCCTTGACTGGACTCCTAGACACTATAGCCCCGAGAGCATCTGTAGCCATTGACTGGACTCCTAGAAACTATGACCCCTAGAACATCTATAGCCATTGACTGGACTCCTAGACACTATGACCCCTAGAACATCTATAGCCATTGACTGGACTCCAAGACACTATGGCCCCTAGAACCTCTATAGCCATTGACTGGACCTCTAGACACTATGGCCCCAAGAGCATCTATAGCCATTGACTGGACTCCTAGACACTATGGCCCCGAGAACATTTATAGCCATTGACTGGACCTCTAGACACTATGGCCCCGAGAGCATCTGTTGCCATTGACTGGACCTCTAGACACTATGGCTCCTGGAACATCTATAGCCATTGACTGGACCCCTAGACACTATGGCCCCTAGAACCTCTATAGCCATTGAATGGACCCCTAGACACTATGGCCCCTAGAACATCTATAGCCATTGATTGGACCCCTAGACACTATGGCCCCTAGAACCTCTATAGCCATTGACTGGACCTCTAGACACTATGGCCCCGAGAGCATCTATAGCCATTGACTGGACCTCTAGACACTATGGCCCCGAGAGCATCTATAGCCATTGACTGGACCTCTAGACACTATGGCCCCGAGAGCATCTATAGCCATTGACTGGACCTCTAGACACTATGGCCCCGAGAGCATCTATAGCCATTGACTGGACCCCTAGACACTATGGCTCCGAGAGCATCTATAGCCATTGACTGGACCTCTAGACACTATGGCCCCTAGAACATCTATAGCCATTGACTGGACCTCTAGACACTATGGCTCCAAGAGCATCTATAGCCATTGACTCGACCCCTAGACACTATGGCCCCTAGAACCTCTATAGCCATTGATTGGACCTCTAGACACTATGACCCCTAGAACATCTATAGCCATTGACTGGACCCCTAGACACTATGGCCCATAGAACATCTATAGCCATTGACTGGACTCCTAGACACTATGGCCCCTAGAACATCTATAGCCATTGACTGGACCCCCAGACACTATGGCCCCTAGAACCTCTATAGCCATTGACTGGACCCCTAGACACTATGGCCCCTAGAACATCTATAGCCATTGATTGGACCCCTAGACACTATGGCCCCTAGAACATCTATAGCCATTGACTGGACCCCTAGACACTATGGCCCCTAGAACCTCTATAGCTATTGACTGGACCCCTAGACACTATGGCCCCTAGAACATCTATTGACCCGGGGCTATTGCCAGTGAGTGTAAAAGCCCACTGTGTGTCATATCTGTTCCTCAGGTCATTGATCACATCGGTTCTGGAGGATTTGTTTTCTGAATGCATCCCAAATGGCACCCTATGCCCTTTATAGTCCACTACTTTTTGCCCAGAGCCCATTGGACCGTGGCCAATAGTACCACACTGTGAGGGGAATAGGCTGCCATTTAGGAGGCATACCTAGGCAAGTGTAACATCAGAGTAGCTGAGGTCCTGCATCAGTGTTTTTATCTGGACATGCTACCTTATTGAGTTACAGTTCAATCTAGTATTAGAGGTGGTGTCATAACCCCCTATATAGGGCACTAGTTTTAACCAGAGTGTGGGTGTGTGTCTTTGTGTGAAGTGATGTGTGTGTGTGTGTGTGTGTGTGTGTGTGTGTGTGTGTGTGTGTGTGTGTGTGTGTGTGTGTGTGTGTGTGTGTGTGTGTGTGTGTGTGTGTGTGTGTGTGTGTGTGTGTGTGTTTCTAGTACCAAATAGTGCCCTATATATGGAATAGGGTGCCACTTTTCTTCCTGATCATTATTATGTGAATTACGTGGTAGCTCCCAAGCTAAGGGCAGCTCTGTCCGTTGGGGCAAGAAGGGACTATCGAGTGAAACATCACACCACCACTTTTAACAGATAGTGTATGAAAAATAAACTTATTCTATTCATTTTTATATTGTTCTATTCTATATTATTATATTATGTTGTATTCTATTATATTGTATGAGTTCCTGCCTTTATTTAACCTTCATTGTACTTATATTATGAATATTAACAGCAATGGTCTTCAATGATTTCCATGGAGTACTGGTGCTATGGATCTTTATAATGGGTAATCATTACTATGTTTATGGATAGATTAGGGAATTACAATCACTGTCATTTATACAGCTACTCCCAAGGAATCAGTAGTACAAAGTAACTGTGAAAACTGTTCTGTATGTCAACACTGTTAACGTTGCATGTAAGGTGCCATAAAGATTCTAATCGATACGTAAACACTTGGGTCTACGACTTATGATACATAGATACCTGGGTCTAGTACATATGATACATAGATACCTGGGTCTAGTACATATGATACATAGATACCTGGGTCCAGTATATATGATACATAGATACCTGGGTCTAGTGTATATGATACATAGATACCTGGGTCTAGTATATATGATACATAAATACCTGGGTGTAGTATATATGATACATAAACACTTGGGTCTATGACATATGATACATAAATACCTGGGTCTAGTAATATGATATATAAATACCTGGGTCTAGTATATATGATACATAGATACCTGGGTCTAGTATATATGATACATAGATACCTGGGTCCAGTATATATGATACATATATATCTGGGTCTAGTATATATGATACATAGATACCTGGGTCTAGTACATATGATACATAGATACCTGGGTCCAGTATATATGATACATATATATCTGGGTCTAGTATATATGATACATAGATACCTGGGTCTAGTAATATGATATATAAATACCTGGGTCTAGTATATATGATACATAGATACCTGGGTCTAGTATATATGATACATAGATACCTGGGTCTAGTACATATGATACATAGATACCTGGGTCTAGTATATATGATATATAAATACCTGAGTCTAGTATATATGATACATAGATACCTGGGTCTAGTATATATGATATATAAATACCTGGGTCTAGTATATATGATACATAAATACCTGGGTGTAGTATATATGATACATAAACACTTGGGTCTACGACATATGATACATAAATACCTGGGTCTAGTACATATGATATATAAATACCTGAGTCTAGTATATATGATATATAGATACCTGGGTCTAGTGTATATGATATATAAATACCTGGGTCTAGTACATATGATAAATAGATACCTGGGTCTAGTATATATGATATATGGATACCTGGGTCTAGTATATATGATACATAGATACCTGGGTCTAGTATATATGATATGTAGATACCTGGGTCTAGTGTATATGATACATAGATACCTGGGTCTAGTACATATGATACATAGATACCTGGGTCTAGTATATATGAT
>NC_143044.1:55885000-55895000 GCF_057628025.1 Oncorhynchus mykiss | reverse complement strand
GTCTCTTCTAGAGGTGAGCTGTTTAATCTGTCTCTTCTAGAGGTGAGCTGTTCAATCTGTCTCTTCTAGAGGTGAGCTGTTTAATCTGTCTCTTCTAGAGGTGAGCTGTTTAATCTGTCTCTTCTGCTGTGTGTCCTATACACACAGTCAGTCACGCAGTCACACACACACGCACACACACACGCACACGCGCACACACGCACACACACACACACACACCTACACGCACGCGCACACGCGCACACGCGCACACGCGCACACACACACACCTACACACCTACACGCACACGCACACACAGATATGCAGATAGGTCCCTTTGTGGCTTTCCTGAGGTACAGAGCAGTGGAGATGTGTCAGGATGAAATACAGAAAACAGTATTTCTTCCACTTCATGCTAGTCTCTGTCTGCTGTAAACCCAAATACTGTAAGACAAGGCAGTGCTGCTATTCCAATCCAATTCATCCTCAGTGCTCCTGCCCACAGGAATAGAAACCCATATAGCTCACTACTGGGCTCTGAGAGGCTCGGAGAGTGGTGTGGTCAGGAAGATTGATTGGTTGGCTAGATCACAGCTCACTGACTGAAGACAGCACTGCAATGCATGCTGGGTAGAACTGTATAGGAGCTAATGCATCACATGACCTACTGGGTGAGGTGGTGAGTTAAAGATAATTGGAAGAAAGACATTTACAGTGAGCTGCTTTTTCAAGGAAGTTGGAAGTTCAAGGTTTCAGTATTAGGGCACTGCTGGGGTCTAAATGGTTCTGTATGACTGTGTTGTTCTGCAGGGTTTTATAGGGTTCTATGTTTCTGTATGGTTGTGTATGGTTCAATATGGTTGTACAGTATATGGTTGGTTCTGTGTTGTTCTCATCTGTTTGGGTATGGTTCTGTGTGGTTCTACAATGTTCTCTACTGATCTCTATTGTTCTGTATGGTTCTACAATGTTCTCTACTCATCTATACGGTTCCATATGGTTCTATAATGTTCTCTATTCCTCACTATGGTTCTATATTGTTCTCTACTTATCTCTATGGTTCTGTATTGTTTTGTAATGTTCTCTACTGACCTCTACGGTTCTATATAGTTCTATAATGTTCTCTACTGATCTCTATTGTTCTGTATGGTTCTATAATGTTCTCTACTGACCTCTACGGTTCTGTATGATTCTATAATGTTCTCTACTGATCTCTATTGTTCTACAATGTTCTCTATTGACCTCTATGGTTCCGTATGGTTCTATAATGTCCTCTACTTCTCTCTATGGTTCTGTATTGTTTTGAAATGTTCTCTACTGATCTCTATGGTTCTATAATGTTCTCTACTGATCTCTATGGTTCCGTATGGTTCTACAATGTTCTCTACTCATCTATATGGTTCCAAATGGTTCTATAATGTTCTCTACTGATCTCTTTGGTTCTATAATGTTCTCTACTGACCTCTACGGTTCTGTATGGTTCTATGATGTTCTCTACTGATCTCTATGGTTCTGTATGATTATATATTGTTCTCTACTTGGTTCTGTATCATATATATTGTTCTCTCTATGGTTCTGTATCATTCTATAATGTCCTGTACTGATCTCTATTATTTTATAATGTTCTCTACTGATCTCTACGGTTCTATAATGTTCTCTACTGATCTCTATGGTTCTCTACTGTCCTCTACTGATCTTTAATGTTCTGTATTGTTCTGTAATGTTCTCTACTGATCTCTATGGTTCTATATGGTTCTATATTTCAGGTAGTAGGCATGTCTAATTTGTAACATGTAAGATAGTGATAATGACCTGTGGGTTATTCCAGTATAAAGAAAGTGTGGTGGTTGGGTGGTAGTGATCATCGACCTGTGGGTTATTCAGTATAAAGACAGTGTGGTGGTTGAGTGCTGGTGATCCTCTTAACTACAGTACCTGTGGGTTATTCCAGTATAAAGACAGTGTGGTGGTCGGGTGGTAGTGATCATCGACCTGTGGGTTATTCCAGTATAAAGATAGTGTGGTGGTTGGGTGGTAGTGATAATGACCTGTGAGTTATTCCAGTATAAAGACAGTGTGGAGGTCGGGTGGTAGTGATAATGACCTGTGGGTTATTCCAGTATAAAGACAGTGTGGTGGTCGGGTGGTAGTGATAATGACCTGTGGGTTATTCCAGTATAAAGACAGTGTGGTGGTCGGGTGGTAGGGATCATTGTGTCTGAGCTGAAGGGCCTTTAACCTCTGTCATATTACTTCTAATTAGTGGGGAGAAGACAGGCTAAAAGTACCAGATGGCAACATTATTTGATAGTCTCTCAAAATGGCTACTGACCACAGTTCTTTAATGCTTGTGTGATATGTTTAATTAAAGCGGCTTGTCAAAGAGGCAATTTACACAAAATTGATGCCAACACACGGTGCTATTAATACTATGTCACTGACATTGCTATTAATTACAAAGAGTAGTTAATATCACCCGCATCTTCATTATCGACATAAATATTAAGATGGCTGCCGTGAGAGGAATGGAAATCCTTCCAGATACGTCCATCTAATAACCATTTGAGAGAAGAATATTAGCCTTGTCAGATCGGGCTCAAATTGGCCCGGAACTATACCTGTCATGCCCAGAATCAGGATGTCTACCTTGCTCTGTGACCTGAAACCAAAACGACATGAACACTTGACAGATTTTGACACAGAAAATTGTGGACAAAACCACCTCTATTTGGCTAACCAAGCAGCAAATATGTGAGATGATGCGGTGAATTTATTAAGTAGTTTTAAAAAAAATAAAAAATAATGTATTTTGTCTTGGCATTTTATTTCCTGCCACCGTTTGAAAGCACAAATTATTATCAGACATTTCACTTAGACATTCAAAAATGAAAAGACAAACAGAGTATATATTTAATCAAATTAACAACGGACTGATAACAGTTCTAACACTTAAACACAACAACGACGATAAAACATGTATTTCATCGCATGTAGCGGTACACCAGGGCCAAATGGAACGAAGCAAAACAGGTTCACTCAGCTCTGTCTGCTTCATCCGAGCTGTCAGTGACAGGACAGTCATCTTCATTTTCTTTGTCCTTACTTTGAAGCACAAGGTAATACGTAAAAGGTCTGTTCTCACCAGGTCTGTCTGTCTCTCCTCCCCACTCGTCCCCCACTTGGTTTGATCAATGCTCTGGAGTTGATGCCCTGTAAGCCAGGTAAAAAAAAGAGTTATTTCCTATTTGAGAAGGTATTGTATGTTTTACACTGAGAGAGAGACTGGTTTAGACCATAGAACGGTGCATAAATATGAATTATTTACAGAAACATAGGTCTAAATTATTTTCTCATTTACAAAAAAGGTTAAAAAAAAAACACATTTAAAAAGAAAAATAATATAGATTTATTTTCATGTCACACCTGTAAGCCTGTACCAACCAAAGCATTTGATGGCATTTGAATTGGCCAGGGGTTTCGGGCCGTTTGTCTGGCCTGTTATCCTTTGTTTTATGATGCTCACAACAGTGAGCTCAAAGTCAAACTCAATATGATGAGGTATTAGCACTCCGCCGCCATTTCACTCAGACGTGTCAAGGTCAGGTCACACAAGGGGATTGTCCCCCCCAAAACCCAGCGGTTTGGCCTTATACACCTACACACACACACACACACACACACCTACACACACCTACATACACACACACACACACACACACACACACGCACGCATGCACGCACGCACGCACACACACACACACACACACACACACACACACACACACACACACACACACACACACACACACACACACTCATGTCCCCTCTTCTCTCTCTCTCTCTCTCTCTCTCTCTCTCTCTCTCTCCCTCTCTCTCTCTCTGTTGGGGAAAGTTATTATTTGTGCTCACCTCATCACTGCTCAGATGGGCTGTGCAGCGATAATAATACCCCCTTTAACCTTCTAAATGATTACTATTACGATTGGTGAAGATACAGCCACTAATGTTGTTGTGCTGCTGCTGGTGACACTGCTACTGCTGCTACTGCTATGAAACAATATATTTATACTATCCTTCAAACAGAACCTTATATTTTTACTGTGATCCAACCAGTATCCTTCAAACAGAACCTTATATTTTTACTGTGATCAAACCAGTATCCTTCAAACAGAACCTTATATTTTACTGTGATCAAACCAGTATCCTTCAAACAGAACCTTATATTTTTACTGTGATCAAACCAGTATCCTTCAAACAGAACCTTATATTTTTACTGTGATCAAACCAGTATCCTTCAAACAGAACCTTATATTTTTACTGTGATCAAACCAGTATCCTTCAAACAGAACCTTACATTTTTACTGTGATCAAATCAGTATCCTTCAAACAGAACCTTACATTTTTACTGTGATCAAACCAGTATCCTTCAAACAGAACCTTATATTTTTACTGTGATCAAACCAGTATCCTTCAAACAGAACCTTATATTTTTACTGTGATCAAACCAGTATCCTTCAAACAGAACCTTACATTTTTACTGTGATCAAACCAGTATCCTTCAAACAGAACCTTATATTTTTACTGTGATCAAACCAGTATCCTTCAAACAGAACCTTATATTTTTACTGTGATCAAACCAGTATCCTTCAAACAGAACCTTATATTTTTACTGTGATCAAACCAGTATCCTTCAAACAGAACCTTATATTTTTACTGTGATCAAACCAGTATCCTTCAAACAGAACCTTATATTTTTACTGTGATCAAACCAGTATCCTTCAAACAGAACCTTACATTTTTACTGTGATCAAATCAGTATCCTTCAAACAGAACCTTATATTTTTACTGTGATCAAACCAGTATCCTTCAAACAGAACCTTATATTTTTACTGTGATCAAACCAGTATCCTTCAAACAGAACCTTATATTTTTACTGTGATCAAACCAGTATCCTTCAAACAGAACCTTATATTTTTACTGTGATCAAACCAGTATCCTTCAAACAGAACCTTACATTTTTACTGTGATCAAACCAGTAACCTTCAAACAGAACCTTATATTTTTACTGTGATCAAACCAGTATCCTTCAAACAGAACCTTACATTTTTACTGTGATCAAACCAGTATCCTTCAAACAGAACCTTATATTTTTACTGTGATCAAACCAGTATCCTTCAAACAGAACCTTATATTTTTACTGTGATCAAACCAGTATCCTTCAAACAGAACCTTATATTTTTACTGTGATCAAACCAGTATCCTTCAAACAGAACCTTATATTTTTACTGTGATCAAACCTGTATCCTTCAAACAGAACCTTATATTTTTACTGTGATCAAACCAGTATCCTTCAAACAGAACCTTATATTTTTACTGTGATCAAACCAGTATCCTTCAAACAGAACCTTATATTTTTACTGTGATCAAACCTGTATCCTTCAAACAGAACCTTATATTTTTACTGTGATCAAACCAGTATCCTTCAAACAGAACCTTATATTTTTACTGTGATCAAACCAGTATCCTTCAAACAGAACCTTATATTTTACTGTGATCAAACCAGTATCCTTCAAACAGAACCTTATATTTTACTGTGATCAAACCAGTATCCTTCAAACAGAACCTTATATTTTTACTGTGATCAAACCAGTATCCTTCAAACAGAACCTTATATTTTTACTGTGATCAAACCAGTATCCTTCAAACAGAACCTTATATTTTTACTGTGATCAAACCAGTATCCTTCAAACAATATATCGTATTTCTAACATGATCAAACCAGTATCCTTCAAACAGAACCTTATATTTTTACTGTGATCAAACCAGTATCCTTCAAACAGAACCTTATATTTTTACTGTGATCAAACCAGTATCCTTCAAACAATATATTGTATTTCTAACATGATCAAACCAGTATCCTTCAAACAGAACCTTATATTTTTACTGTGATCAAACCAGTATCCTTCAAACAGAACCTTATATTTTTACTGTGATCAAACCAGTATCCTTCAAACAATATATTGTATTTCTAACATGATCAAACCAGTGTATTTCAAACAATATATAGTCTGTACTGTACAAAATGCAGTACCTGTGAGAGGAGTTATTCATCTTGCCTTTGATTAGATTATTTTAGCTTCTATCGTTTATAGGATTGTGTCCAAACTCCTTAGAACAGAAATAGTATTTTGGCCCCTTTTCAGTTGTGAAATGCACTTAGCATTTTTTTCAGAGTCCATGTGGCTCAGCAGTGCACTGTCTAGGGAAAAGGGTTCCCTTTCTTATTGTTTATGGTGTACAGGTACTATACGGAGCCAGATCATGCTGTACGGGTGTTGTGTTGTCGTGAAATCACAGTGTGGTAGTAAAGCCAGTGATTACAGTGTGTGTCTGTGTGTAGGTATCTCTGTGCACGTTTGTAAGTGTGTGCTTCCATGCATGTTGTATGTGTGTGTGGAGTAAGTCTATCCATTTGTCCCAGGGAGGTGGACTCTTAATGTCCCCGTGTTTAACTCTTAATGTCCCCGTGTTTAACTCTTAATGTCCCCGTGTTTAACTCTTAATGTCCCAGTGTTTAACTCTTAATGTCCCAGTGTTTAACTCTTAATGTCCCAGTGTTTAACTCTTAATGTCCCCGTGTTTAACTCTTAATGTCCCAGTGTTTAACTCTTAATGTCCCAGTGTTTAACTCTTAATGTCCCCGTGTTTAACTCTTAATGTCCCCGTGTTTAACTCTTAATGTCCCAGTGTTTAACTCTTAATGTCCCAGTGTTCAACTCTTAATGTCCCAGTGTTTAACTCTTAATGTCCCAGTGTTCAACTCGTGCTGTCACGCCCTGACCCTTAGAGAGCCGTTTTATTTCTCTATTTGGTTAGGTCGGGTGTGATTTGGGTGGACATTCTAGTTTTTCTATTTCTTTGTTTGCCGGGTATGGTTCCCAATCAGAGGCAGCTGTCTACCATTGTCTCTGATTGGGGATCATACTTAGTCCTTTTTCCCACCTTAGATTGTGGGATCTTGTTTTTGGTTAGTTGCTGTGTTAGCGCTACAACATTTTACGTGTCGTTTACTCTTTCTTGTTTTTCGTGTTCATTTAATAAATGTATGATGTACGCCTACCACGCTGCACCTTGGTCTCATTCATCTAATGACAGACGTAACTATATGTTAGCCCCTTTATACAACTAGAAGGGGGGGATTTGTTAGTCCCTAAATAAAACGAGAAGGGGGGGATTTGTTAGTCCCTAAATAAAATGAGAAGGGGGGGATTTGTTAGTCCCTAAATAAAATGAGAAGGGGGGGATTTGTTAGTCCCTAAAGAAAACTAGAAGGGCCCCCACTAGAAGGGGGATTTGTTAGCACCTATATAAAACTAGAAGGGGTTTTTAAACCAATATTAAACTATAAGGAGGGATTTGTTAGCCCCTATATTAAACTAGATTGGCGGATTTGTTAGCCCCTAAATAAAGCTAGCTGGGGATTTGTTAGTTCCTACATTTAACTGGAGGGGGGGGGGGGGGGGGGGGTGGTTGAGAGTCCCTAAATAAAGCTAGAAGGTGTGTTGTTCGTTCCTAAATAAAGCTAGAAGGGGAGTTGTTCGTTCCTAAATAAAGCTAGAAGGGGAGTTGTTCGTTCCTAAATAAAGCTAGAAGGCGAGAGAGAGAGCAGCTTATTCAGTCTGTGTTCCATCACCTGCAAAACCAACGAAGGAGATCGTCTCAGCTCAAGTCTCCTGCTTCTGTAAAGGGTATTTTATGAGTGTGTGTGTGATGTTGTGTGTGTGTGTGTCTGTGTGTGCCTCTGTGTGTCTGGGTGTGTGTGTGCACGCGTACGAGAAAGAAGCGTTACCCAACTGCTGCCTCTGCCTCCACATCTACCTCTGCCTCTACCCCTGCACGGTGCTGCCTCTGCCTCCACATCTACCTCTGCCTCTACCCCGGCACGGTGCTGCCTCTGCCTCCACATCTACCTCTGCCTCCACCCCTGCATGGTGCTGCCTCTGCCTCCACATCTACCTCTGCCTCTACCCCTGCACGGGTGCTGCCTCTGCCTCCACATCTACCTCTGCCTCTACCCCTGCACGGGTGCTGCCTCTGCCTCCACATCTACCTCTTGCCTCTACCCCTGCACGGTGCTGCCTGCCTACACGCTACACTAACCAAGAATGTGTATTTCTGCAGATGATTAAATCAATACCATTTTGACAAGACTTGTTGGAACATGCCTCTTTATTTTACGCAATTCCTTCCCGTTCGTCAGGGGGCATTCATCAAGCTGCCGGGGCGCTGTCACCTAATGGAGATTGTTCTTTAGTCTCGCTGCACTTGATAGAAGGCCTGCGATTATGATGCATGTCGATAGTTTACAGAGATATTGACACAGGAACAAAGAGCACAGCCCCGCGGCTGATAGCCTTTTCCCACCATCAGCACCACCACCACCAACACCATCACCACCAGCACCACCACCACCACTACCACCAACACCACCATCAGCACCACCACCACCAACACCATCACCACCAGCACCACCACCACCACTACCACCAACACCACCATCACCATCACCACCACCATCACCATCACCACCAGCACCACCACCACCACCACTACCACCAACACCACCACCAACACCATCACCACCAGCACCACCACCACCACTACCACCAACACCACCATCACCATCACCACCACCATCACCATCACCACCACCAGCACCACCACCACCACCACTACCACCAACACCACCACCAACACCATCACCACCAGCACCACCACCACCACCACCAACACCATCACCATCACCACCATCACCATCACCACCAGCACCACCACCACCACCACTACCACCAACACCACCACCAACACCATCACCACCAGCACCACCACCATCACCACCAACACCACCACCATCACCACCATCACCACCAGCACCACCACCACCACCACCACCACCATCACCACCAGCACCACCACCACCACTACCACCAACACCACCACCACCAACACCACCACCACCAACACCACCACCACCATCCCAACCATCACCATAATCAACACCACCACCATCACCACCCTCACCAATACCATCATCACCACCACCATCACACCCAACCACCACCACTACAACCACCACAACCACATCTGCAACACACCAATACCATCACCACCAAAACCACCACCAATACCATCACCATTAACATCGCCAACACCACCATCACCATCACCACCACAACCACCACCTCCCCCACCATCACCACCACCACCATCACCATCACAACCACCACCACCACCATCACTAGCAACACCAACACCAATTCCATCACCACCACCATCACCACTCCCACCACCACCACCACCACTTCCTCCATCACCACCACCACCAACACCATCACCACCACCACAAGCACCATCACCACTCCCACCACCATCATCACTCCCACAACCATCACCACCACCACCACCATCACCAATAACACAACCACTACCACCACTACCAACACCCCCACCACCATCATCACCACCATCACCTCCTATACCAACACCACCACTCCCACCACCATCACCACCAACATCACCACCACCACCACCACCAACATCACCAACACCACCACCACCACCACCACCAACATCACCACCACCACCACTTCCACCATCACTACCAACACCATCACCAATTCCATCACCAACCCCCACCACCACCAACAGAACCACCACCACTACCCCCACCACCATCATCACCACCATCACCTCCTTTACCAACACCACCACTCCCTCCACCATCACCACTACCACCACCACCACCATCACCACCTATACCACCATCACCACTACCACCACCACCAACAGAACCACCACCACTACCACCAATACCCCCACCACCATCATCACCACCATCACCTCCTTTGCCAACACCACCACTCCCACCACCATCACCACTACCATCACCACCACCATTACCACAAATACCACCATCACCACCAATACCACCATCAGCAAAACCACCACCACCACCACCAC
>NC_143044.1:55867500-55880000 GCF_057628025.1 Oncorhynchus mykiss | reverse complement strand
GAGAGAAAATGGTGAGAGGACACAGGGAGAGGCAGAGCAGGAGAGAAAAGGAGAAGAGGACACAGGGAGAGGCAGAGCAGGAGAGAAAATGAGGAGAGGACACAGGGAGAGGCAGAGCAGGAGAGAAAATGAGGAGAGGACACAGGGAGAGGCAGAGCAGGAGAGAAAAGGGTGAGAGGACAGGGAGAGGCAGAGCAGGAGAGAAAAGGAGGAGAGGACACAGGAAGAGGCAGAGCAGGAGAGAAAAGGAGAAGAGGACAGGGAGAGGCAGAGCAGGAGAGAGAAGGAGGAGAGGACACAGGGAGAGGCAGAGCAGGAGATAAAAGGAGGAGAGGACAGGGAGAGGCAGAACAGGAGAGAAAAGGAGGAGAGGACACAGGGAGAGGCAGAGCACGAGAGAAAAGGAGGAGAGGACACAGGGAGAGGCAGAGCAGGAGAGAAAAGGAGGAGAGGACAGGGAGAGGCAGAGCAGGAGAGAAAAGGGTGAGAGGACACAGAGAGAGGCAGAGCAGGAGAGAAAAGGACGAGAGGACAGGGAGAGACAGAGCAGGAGAGAGAAGGACGAGAGGACAGGGAGAGGCAGAGCAGGAGAGAAAAGGAGGAGAGGACAGGGAGAAGCAGAGCAGGAGAGAAAAGGAGGAGAGGACAGGGAGAGGCAGAGCAGGAGAGAGAAGGAGAAGAGGACACAGGGAGAGGCAGAGCAGGAGAGAAAAGGAGGAGAGGACACAGTGAGAGGCAGAGCAGGAGAGAAAAGGAGGAGAGGACAGGGAGAGGCAGAGCAGGAGAGAAAAGGAGGAGAGGACAGGGAGAGGCAGAGCAGGAGAGAAAAGGAGGAGAGGACACAGGGAGAGGCAGAGCAGGAGAGAAAATGAGGAGAGGACAGGGAGAGGCAGAGCAGGAGAGAAAAGGAGGAGAGGACACAGGGAGAGGCAGAGCAGGAGATAAAAGGAGGAGAGGACAGGGAGAGGCAGAGCAGGAGAGAGAAGGAGGAGAGGACAGGGAGAGGCAGAGCAGGAGAGAAAAGGAGGAGAGGACATGGAGAAGCAGAGCAGGAGAGAAAAGGAGGAGAGGACACAGGGAGAGGCAGAGCAGGAGAGAAAAGGGTGAGAGGACAGGGAGAGGCAGAGCAGGAGAGAAAGGGTGAGAGGACAGGGAGAGGCAGAGCAGGAGAGAAAAGGATGAGAGGACAGGGAGAGGCAGAGCAGGAGAGAAAAGGAGGAGAGGACAGGGAGAGGCAGAGCAGGAGAGAAAAGGATGAGAGGACAGGGGGAGGCTGAGCATGAGAGAAAAGGATGAGAGGACAGGGGGAGGCAGAGCAGGGGAGAAAAGGATGAGAGGACAGGGGGAGGCAGGCAAAGAAAGTAGGGTAATGACAGGTGCACAGTGAGCAAAGAGGAAGGAGGTTATTTTTAATATGTAGGAGGACAGATTTAGTGTAAGATGTGAGTGACACAATTCACAAACCCATGCGCGCACACACACACTTTACCCCCACATCCTCACCCCACCACAACCCCACCCCCCATACACTCTCCCTCATCCCCCTCTCCCCTACTCCCACCCCCCACCCCCACGCCATCTCTCTCCCCCCCCCACTCACCCTCCACCCCACTCTCCCTCACACCAGCCCAGACACTAAAAGAAGAGAGATGTTAGTTCCATTCACCTGATGGCCGTTTGGAGCTCCCAGCATGCCTCTGCAGAGAGAGAGAACCAGAGGGGAGTCACAGCGCAGCTGAGAGCCTCGGCTTAATCTTATGCATCATTAAGCACTCAGCGGCAAGCCAGCACTGTTCATATACATCATCCACGCTTAATAAACATAATGATGACATAAGATGTAATTCTAGATGAATTTTCATTTTATAGGGAAATGGAGAATTCCTTGTGGAAAGGGAAAGGGAAGGGGAGAGAGAAAAATAAAAATAAAGTAAATTATCGGGGAAGTACAAAATAAATTATTTTTTTCATCGCTAGAGGAGATGAATGTAGGTCTTTTGTTGGTGGTGGGGATAGTGATGGTGTAACCAGGCTGAGGTGGTGGTGGTGGTGTAACCAGGCTGAGGTGGTGGTGGTGGTGTAACCAGGCTGAGGTGGTGGTGGTGGGGATAGTGATGGTGTAACCAGGCCGAGGTGGTGGTGGTGGGGATAGTGATGGTGTAACCAGGCTGAGGTGGTGGTGGTGGTGGGGATAGTGATGGTGTAACCAGGCTGAGGTGGTGGTGGTGGTGGGGATAGTGATGGTGTAACCAGGCTGAGGTGGTGGTGGTGGTGGTGGGGATAGTGATGGTGTAACCAGGCTGAGGTGGTGGTGGTGGGGATAGTGATGGTGTAACCAGGCTGAGGTGGTGGTGGTGGGGATAGTGATGGTGTAACCAGGCTGAGGTGGTGGAGGTGGGGATAGTGATGGTGTAACCAGGCTGAGGTGGTGGTGGTGGGGATAGTTATGGTGTAACCAGGCTGAGGTGGTGGTGGTGGGGATAGTGATGGTGTAACCAGGCTGAGGTGGTGGTGGTGGTGTAACCAGGCTGAGGTGATGGTGGTGGGAATAGTGATGGTGTAACCAGGCTGAGGTGGTGGTGGTGGGGATAGTGATGGTGTAACCAGGCTGAGGTGGTGGTGGTGGGGATAGTGATGGTGTAACCAGGCTGAGGTGGTGGTGGTGGGGATAGTGATGGTGTAACCAGGCTGAGGTGGTGGTGGTGGTGGGGATAGTGATGGTGTAACCAGGCTGAGGTGGTGGTGGTGGTGGTGGGGATAGTGATGGTGTAACCAGGCTGAGGTGGTGGTGGTGGTGGTGGGGATAGTGATGGTGTAACCAGGCTGAGGTGGTGGTGGTGGGGATAGTGATGGTGTAACCAGGCTGAGGTGGTGGTGGTGGGGATAGTAATGGTGTAACCAGGCTGAGGTGGTGGTGGTGGGGATAGTGATGGTGTAACAAGGCTGAGGTGTTGGTGGTGGGGATAGTGATGGTGTAACCAGGCTGAGGTGGTGGTGGTGGGAATAGTGATGTTGTAACCAGGCTGAGGTGGTGGTGGTGGTGGTGGTGTAACCAGGCTGAGGTGGTGGTGGTGGGGATAGTGATGGTGTAACCAGGCTGAGGTGGTGGTGGTGGGAATAGTGATGGTGTAACCAGGCTGAGGTGGTGGTGGTGGGGATAGTGATGGTGTAACCAGGCTGAGGTGGTGGTGGTGGGGATAGTGATGGTGTAACCAGGCTGAGGTGGTGGTGGTGGGAATAGTGATGGTGTAACCAGGCTGAGGTGGTGGTGGTGGGGATAGTGATGGTGTAACCAGGCTGAGGTGGTGGTGGTGGTGGTGGTGGGAATAGTGATGGTGTAACCAGGCTGAGGTGGTGGTGGTGGGGATAGTGATGGTGTAACCAGGCTGAGGTGGTGGTGGTGGGGATAGTGATGGTGTAACCAGGCTGAGGTGGTGGTGGTGGGGATAGTGATGGTGTAACCAGGCTGAGGTGGTGGTGGTGGGGATAGTGATGGTGTAACCAGGCTGAGGTGATGGTGGTGGGGATAGTGATGGTGTAACCAGGCTGAGGTGGTGGTGGTGGGGATAGTGATGGTGTAACCAGGCTGAGGTGATGGTGGTGGGGATAGTGATGGTGTAACCAGGCTGAGGTGATGGTGGTGGGAATAGTGATGGTGTAACCAGGCTGAGGTGGTGGTGGTGGGGTGGTGGTATAACCAGGCTGTAATACCTACTGTATCCCCTGACACAATGTTCAGTAATACCTACTGTATCCCCTGGCACAATGTTCAGTAATAGCTAATGTATCCCCTGACACAATGTTCAGTAATACCTACTGTATCAGCCCCCTAACACAATGTTCAGTAATACCTACTGTATCCTCTGACACAATGTTCAGTAATAGCTACTGTATCAGCCCCCTGACACAATGTTCAGTAATTCCTACTGTATCAGCCCCCTGACACAATGTTCAGTAATACCTACTGTATCCCCTGACACAATGTTCAGTAATTCCTACTGTATCAGCCCCCTGACACAATGTTCAGTAATACCTACTGTATCCCCTGACACAATGTTCAGTAATTCCTACTGTATCAGCCCCCTGACACAATGTTCAGTAATACCTACTGTATCCCCTGACACAATGTTCAGTAATACCTACTGTATCAGCTCTCTGACACAATGTTCAGTAATACCTACTGTATCAGCCCCCTGACACAATGTTCAGTAATAGCTAATGTATCCCCTGACACAATGTTCAGTAATACCTACTGTATCCCCTGACACAATGTTCAGTAATACCTACTGTATCCCCTGACACAATGTTCAGTAATACCTAGTGTATCCTCTGACACAATGTTCAGTGTTACCGACTGTATCAGCCCCCTGACACAATGTTCAGTAATACCTACTGTATCCTCTGACACAATGTTCAGTGTTACCTACTGTATCAGCCCCCTAACACAATGTTCAGTAATACCTACTGTATCCTCTGACACAATGTTCAGTAATACCTACTGTATCAGCCCCCTGACACAATGTTCAGTAATATCTACTGTATCCCCTGACACAATGTTCAGTAATAGCTAATGTATCCCCTGACACAATGTTCAGTAATACCTACTGTATCAGCCCCCTGACACAATGTTCAGTAATACCTACTGTTTCCCCTGACACAATGTTCAGTAATACCCACTGTATCCCCTGACACAATGTTCAGTAATACCTACTGTATCCCCTGACACAATGTTCAGTAATACCTACTGTATCCCCTGACACAATGTTCAGTAATACCTACTGTATCCTCTGACACAATGTTCAGTGTTACCGACTGTATCTGCCCCCTGACACAATGTTCAGTAATACCTACTGTATCCCCTGACACAATGTTCAGTAATACCTACTGTATCCCCTGACACAATGTTCAGTAATACCTACTGTATCCCCTGACACAATGTTCAGTAATACCTAGTGTATCCTCTGACACAATGTTCAGTGTTACCGACTGTATCAGCCCCCTGACACAATGTTCAGTAATACCTACTGTATCCTCTGACACAATGTTCAGTGTTACCTACTGTATCAGCCCCCTAACACAATGTTCAGTAATACCTACTGTATCCTCTGACACAATGTTCAGTAATACCTACTGTATCAGCCCCCTGACACAATGTTCAGTAATATCTACTGTATCCCCTGACACAATGTTCAGTAATAGCTAATGTATCCCCTGACACAATGTTCAGTAATACCTACTGTATCAGCCCCCTGACACAATGTTCAGTAATACCTACTGTTTCCCCTGACACAATGTTCAGTAATACCCACTGTATCCCCTGACACAATGTTCAGTAATACCTACTGTATCCCCTGACACAATGTTCAGTAATACCTACTGTATCCCCTGACACAATGTTCAGTAATACCTACTGTATCCTCTGACACAATGTTCAGTGTTACCGACTGTATCTGCCCCCTGACACAATGTTCAGTAATACCTACTGTATCCCCTGACACAATGTTCAGTAATACCTACTGTATCCCCTGACACAATGTTCAGTGTTACCTACTGTATCAGCCCCCTGACACAATGTTCAGTAATACCTACTGTATCAGCCCTCTGACACAATGTTCAGTAATACCTACGGTATCCCCTGACACAATGTTCAGTAATACCTACTGTATCAGCCCTCTGACACAATGTTCAGTGTTACCGACTGTATCCCCTGACACAATGTTCAGTAATACCTACTGTATCCCCTGACACAATGTTCAGTAATACCTACTGTATCCCCTGACACAATGTTCAGTGTTACCGACTGTATCCCCTGACACAATGTTCAGTAATACCTACTGTATCAGCCCTCCGACACAATGTTCAGTGTTACCGACTGTATCCCCTGACACAATGTTCAGTAATACCTACTGTATCAGCCCTCTGACACAATGTTCAGTAATACCTACTGTATCAGCCCCCTAACACAATGTTCAGTAATACATACTGTATCCTCTGACACAATGTTCAGTAATACCTACTGTATCAGCCCCCTGACACAATGTTCAGTAATACCTACTGTACCCCCTGACACAATGTTCAGTAATAGCTAATGTATCCCCTGACACAATGTTCAGTAATACCTACTGTATCAGCCCCCTGACACAATGTTCAGTAATACCTACTGTATCCCCTGACACAATGTTCAGTAATACCTACTGTATCAGCCCCCTGACACAATGTTCAGTAATACCTACTGTATCAGCCACCTGACATAATGTTCAGTAATACCTACTGTTTCCCCTGACACAATGTTCAGTAATACCCACTGTATCCCGTGACACAATGTTCAGTAATACCTACTGTATCCCCTGACACAATGTTCAGTAATACCTACTGTATCCCCTGACACAATGTTCAGTGTTACCTACTGTATCAGCCCCCTGACACAATGTTCAGTAATACCTACTGTATCAGCCCTCTGACACAATGTTCAGTAATACCTACGGTATCCCCTGACACAATGTTCAGTAATACCTACTGTATCAGCCCTCTGACACAATGTTCAGTGTTACCGACTGTATCCCCTGACACAATGTTCAGTAATACCTACTGTATCCCCTGACACAATGTTCAGTAATACCTACTGTATCCCCTGACACAATGTTCAGTGTTACCGACTGTATCCCCTGACACAATGTTCAGTAATACCTACTGTATCAGCCCTCCGACACAATGTTCAGTGTTACCGACTGTATCCCCTGACACAATGTTCAGTAATACCTACTGTATCAGCCCTCTGACACAATGTTCAGTAATACCTACTGTATCAGCCCCCTAACACAATGTTCAGTAATACATACTGTATCCTCTGACACAATGTTCAGTAATACCTACTGTATCAGCCCCCTGACACAATGTTCAGTAATACCTACTGTACCCCCTGACACAATGTTCAGTAATAGCTAATGTATCCCCTGACACAATGTTCAGTAATACCTACTGTATCAGCCCCCTGACACAATGTTCAGTAATACCTACTGTATCCCCTGACACAATGTTCAGTAATACCTACTGTATCAGCCCCCTGACACAATGTTCAGTAATACCTACTGTATCAGCCACCTGACATAATGTTCAGTAATACCTACTGTTTCCCCTGACACAATGTTCAGTAATACCCACTGTATCCCCTGACACAATGTTCAGTAATACCTACTGTATCCCCTGACACAATGTTCAGTAATACCTACTGTATCCCCTGACACAATGTTCAGTGTTACCTACTGTATCAGCCCCCTGACACAATGTTCAGTAATACCTACTGTATCAGCCCTCTGACACAATGTTCAGTAATACCTACGGTATCCCCTGACACAATGTTCAGTAATACCTACTGTATCAGCCCTCTGACACAATGTTCAGTGTTACCGACTGTATCCCCTGACACAATGTTCAGTAATACCTACTGTATCCCCTGACACAATGTTCAGTAATACCTACTGTATCCCCTGACACAATGTTCAGTGTTACCGACTGTATCCCCTGACACAATGTTCAGTAATACCTACTGTATCAGCCCTCTGACACAATGTTCAGTAATACCTACTGTATCAGCCCTCTGACACAATGTTCAGTAATACCTACTGTATCAGCCCTCTGACACAATGTTCAGTGTTACCTACTGTATCAGCCCCCTGACACAATGTTCAGTAATACCTACTGTATCCCCTGACACAATGTTCAGTAATACCTACTGTATCAGCCCTCTGACACAATGTTCAGTGTTACCGACTGTATCAGCCCTCTGACACAATGTTCAGTAATACCTACTGTATCAGCCCTCTGACACAATGTTCAGTAATACCTACTGTATCCCCTGACACAATGTTCAGTAATACCTACTGTATCCCCTGACACAATGTTCAGTAATACCTACTGTATCCCCTGACACAATGTTCAGTAATACCTACTGTATCCCCTGACACAATGTTCAGTAATACCTACTGTGTCAGCCCTCTGACACAATGTTCAGTGTTACCGACTGTATCCCCTGACACAATGTTCAGTGTTACCGACTGTATCAGCCCTCTGACACAATGTTCAGTGTTACCGACTGTATCCTCTGACACAATGTTCAGTAATACCTACTGTATCCCCTGACACAATGTTCAGTGTTACCGACTGTATCAGCCCTCTGACACAATGTTCAGTGTTACCGACTGTATCAGCCCTCTGACACAATGTTCAGTGTTACCGACTGTATCAGCCCTCTGACACAATGTTCAGTGTTACCGATTGTATCCTCTGACACAATGTTCAGTAATACCTACTGTATCCCCTGACACAATGTTCAGTGTTACCGACTGTATCAGCCCTCTGACACAATGTTCAGTGTTACCGACTGTATCAGCCCTCTGACACAATGTTCAGTGTTACCTACTGTATCAGCCCTCTGACACAATGTTCAGTAATAGCTACTGTATCCCCTGACACAATGTTCAGTAATACCTACTGTATCAGCCCTCTGACACAATGTTCAGTGTTACCGACTGTATCCCCTGACACAATATTCAGTAATACCTACTGTATCAGCCCCCTAACACAATGTTCAGTAATACCTACTGTATCAGCCCTCTGACACAATGTTCAGTGTTACCGACTGTATCCTCTGACACAATGTTCAGTAATACCTACTGTATCAGCCCCCTGACACAATGTTCAGTAATTCCTACTGTATCCTCTGACACAATGTTCAGTAATACCTACTGTATCCCCTGACACAATGTTCAGTGTTACCGACTGTATCAGCCCTCTGACACAATGTTAAGTGTTACCGACTGTATCAGCCCTCTGACACAATGTTCAGTGTTACCTACTGTATCAGCCCCCTAACACAATGTTCAGTAATACCTACTGTATCAGCCCTCTGACACAATGTTCAGTGTTACCGACTGTATCCTCTGACACAATGTTCAGTAATACCTACTGTATCAGCCCCCAGACACAATGTTCAGTAATACCTACTGTATCCCCTGACACAATGTTCAGTAATACCTACTGTATCCCCTGACACAATGTTCAGTAATACCTACTGTATCAGCCCCCTGACACAATGTTCAGTAATACCTACTGTATCCCCTGACACAATGTTCAGTGTTACCGACTGTATCAGCCCTCTGACACAATGTTCAGTGTTACCGACTGTATCCCCTGACACAATGTTCAGTAATACCTACTGTATCCCCTGACACAATGTTCAGTAATACCTACTGTATCAGCCCTCTGACACAATGTTCAGTAATACCTACTGTATCAGCCCTCTGACACAATGTTCAGTGTTACCGACTGTATCCCCTGACACAATGTTCAGTAATACCTACTGTATCCCCTGACACAATGTTCAGTAATACCTACTGTATCAGCCCCCTGACACAATGTTCAGTGTTACCGACTGTATCCCCTGACACAATGTTCAGTAATACCTACTGTATATGAGTGATAAACAGGTAGCACTGTGCAACAACAGTATTTTCCTCTGAAAGTATGCAATATGCAATGTCTAAGTGAACAATGCATCATACATGGAAAACCTAATTCATTTTGTTATAAAGTGAATTTGTTTGACTGTGTTCAGGAGGTCTTGGTTGCCTGCGTGTTTTGAGGAGTAATGAGAGGTTCAGACCTCAGCAAGTTTGGAGGTAGTGGACCATGCAAGCCAGTATGCCAGTGGGTGAGCCAAGTCTCTGGGATGTAAGGATCATTACCAGTCTACCTCCTCCTCCCTCCTCCCTCTCCTCCATCCTCTCCCTCCTCGCTCCTCTCTCCCTCCTCTCTCCTCTCTCTCCTCCCTCCTCTCTCTCCTCCCTCCTCTCTCTCCTTCATTCTCTCCCTCCTTGCTCCTCTCTCTCTCTCTCTCCTCCCTCCTCTCTCCCTCCTATTCCTCCTCCTTTCTCTCTCTCCTCTCTCCCTCCTATCCCTCCTTCTTCCTCTCTCTCCTCTCTCCTTTCTCCCTCCTCTCTCTCTCCTCCCTCCTCTCTCCCTTCTCCCCCCTCCCTCTCCTCTCTCCTCCCTCCTCCCTCCTCTCTCTCCTCCCTCCTCTCTCCCTCCCCCTTCATCTCCCTCCCTCCCTCATCTCTCTTTCTCTCTCTCTCTCTCTCTCTTTCTCTCTCTCTCTCTTTCTTTCTCTCTCTCGCTCTGTCAGTCTGATCTTTTGTCTGTGGGTCTTTCTGTCTGTCTGTCTGTCTGTCTGTCTGTCTGTCTGTCTGTCTGTCTGTCTGTCTGTCTGTCTGTCTTTCTGTCTGTCTGTGGGTCTTTCTGTCTGTCTGTCTGTGGGTCTGTCTGTCTGTCTGTGGGTCTTTCTGTCTGTCTGTCTGTGGGTCTTTCTGTCTGTCTGTCTGTGGGTCTGTCTGTCTGTCTGTGGGTCTTTCTGTCTGTCTGTGGGTCTGTCTGTGGGTCTGTCTGTGGGTCTGTGGGTCTGTCCGTCCGTCCGTCCATCTGTCTGTCTGTAATAAACCTGAAATGAGCATGCACGAAAATATGGAAGACCTGACCATACTAACCCACCTTAATGATAGAAGACCTGACCATACTAACCCACCTTAATGATAGAAGACCTGACCATACTAACCCACCTTAATGATAGAAGACCTGACCATACTAACCCACCTTAATGATAGAAGACCTGACCATACTAACCCACCTTAATGATAGAAGACCTGACCATACTAACCCACCTTAATGATAGAAGACCTGACCATACTAAACCTACATTGTGTAGTGTTTGTTCAGCACCTCTAACAACACTGTACTGTACATTACCCCCCACACTCATCAACTTGGTCTGATCTTTCTGTGATATATCGTTCCCTCGTTAATTAGTTTCCCATGATCCTCCACTTTCAAAAAACAGTAATAGGCTTGTACGTGTGTGTGTGTGTGTGTGTGTGTGTGTGTGTGTGTGTGTGTGTGTGTGTGTTTGTGTGTGACCAGTGACAGCGTCAGAGGAATGGGCTTTTAACTAACATGCAAAGTGATGAATGGATTGACCACAATGTAGACTAATGGAGCTGTGGAGCTAATTAGGCCAAGTAGGGCTGGGCTTCAGTTGATCTGTCCCAAATGGTGCCCTATTCTCTATATAGTGCACTACTATTGACCAGAGCACAATGGGTCCTAGTCAAAAGTAGTTCACTATATAGGGACTAGGGCGCCATTTGGGATGCATTTAGTGTATATGGATTGGAATGAGCTGGACTGGATGAGGAATAAAAGAAGCAGATCTGAGAGAAGGATTAGGTCCTTCACTGGGGCTCAATCAATGGCTGAGTGACTGTGTTGAGCATCCTTAGTCCATACTCCTCCACTACCCCTGGGTACTAACTTTAGGTCCTCCTCCTCCACTACCCCTGGGTACTAACTTTAGGTCCTCCTCCTCTGCTACCCCTGGGTATTAACTTTAGGTCCTCCTCCTCCTCTACCCCTGGATACTAACTTTAGGTCCTCCTCCTCCTCTACCCCTGGGTACTAACTTTAGATCCTCCTCCTCTACCCCTGGACACTAACTTTAGGTCCTCCTCCTCCACTACCCCTGGATACTAACTTTAGGTCCTCCTCCTCCACTACCCCTGGGTACTAACTTTAGGTCCTCCTCCTCCTCTACCCCTGGATACTAACTTTAGGTCCTCCTCCTCCTCTACCCCTGGATACTAACTTTAGGTCCTCCTCCTCCACTAACCCTGGGTACTAACTTTAGGTCCTCCTCCTCCTCTACCCCTGGATACTAACTTTAGGTCCTCCTCCTCCTCTACCCCTGGATACTAACTTTAGGTCCTCCTCCTCCACTACCCCTGGGACTAACTTTAGGTCCTCCTCCTCCTCTACCCCTGGATACTAACTTTAGGTCCTCCTCTACCACTGGGTACTAACTTTAGATCCTCCTCCTCAACCCCTGGACACTAACTTTAGGTCCTCCTCCTCCACTACCCCTGGATACTAACTTTAGGTCCTCCTCCTCCACTACCCCTGGGTACTAACTTTAGGTCCTCCTCCTCCTCTACCCCTGGATACTAACTTTAGGTCCTCCTCCTCCTCTACCCCTGGATACTAACTTTAGGTCCTCCTCCTCCACTAACCCTGGGTACTAACTTTAGGTCCTCCTCCTCCTCTACCCCTGGATACTAACTTTAGGTCCTCCTCCTCCTCTACCCCTGGATACTAACTTTAGGTCCTCCTCCTCCACTACCCCTGGGACTAACTTTAGGTACTCCTCTTCCACTACCCCTGGGTACTAACTTTAGTTCCTCCTCCTCTACCCCTGGATACTAACTTTAGGTCCTCCTCCTCCACTACCCCTGGATACTAACTTTAGGTCCTCCTCCTCCACTACCCCTGGGTACTAACTTTAGGTCCTCCTCCACTACCCCTGGGTACTAACTTTAGGTCCTCCTCCACTACCCCTGGGTACTAACTTTAGGTCCTCCTCCACTACCCCTGGGTACTAACTTTAGGTCCTCCTCCACTAC
>NC_143044.1:55842500-55862500 GCF_057628025.1 Oncorhynchus mykiss | reverse complement strand
TCCTAAGATTCATAACCAATACATCCTGTAATACTGTTAGACAGCTTGGAGTCGTCGGTGTTGTTGTTGTTGTTGTTGTTATTGTTGTTATTGGTGCTGTTGTTGTTGTTATTGTTGCTCATGTTGTTGTTATTGTTGTTATTGTTGTTATTGTTGTTATTGTTGTTATTGTTGCTCTTGTTGTTATTGTTGTTATTGTTACTGTTGTTGTTGTTGTTATTGTTGCTCTTGTTGTTGTTGTTGTTATTGTTGCTGTTGTTGTTGTTGTTATTATTGGTGTTGGTATTTGTATTTGCGTAGAAAACATACAGTTAATTTTGTCCTTTGTGCCTCAATCCCTTAAAAGGCTTACAACAGCACACAGTGTTTTGTTGTTATTCCTAATATTTTGTGGGGATTTGACATGCTATTTACCTGAAATGGGATAATACATATAAATTATGTAGAACGGATAAATTTTCTCTGGAAACGGGGAAAAAACATGCAATTCATGACAACACATCTTCTGTTCATGTTTCACCCCAAGAAAGGCCCGTGCAGAATGAGGCAGCCACAACAGAAAACATGGTTCTTTCTTTCCTGCAGGAAAAATGAAGTGTCAACATTTAATGATAGATATTTGCATTGTGATACAAATTGTGTCCTTGGCCCTAAACATAAGATATAGATCCATTAATAACGAATTCAGATGAAGTGTCCTTTTTTTACGTTCAGCTCTTAATGGATCTGTGTGTGTGTGTGTGTGTGTGTGTGTGTGTGTGTGTGTGTGTGTGTGTGTGTGTGTGTGTGTGTGTGTGTGTGTGTGTGTGTGTGTGTGTGTGTGTGTGTGTGTGTGTGTGTGTGTGTTTGTGTGTGGGCCACACCACCATCCAACAGTGACCCTGGTGCAATCGAATGACGAGAAACCCACCCAGAAGATTCATCACGAAAGAAATCTATCACACCCATTCACCTTCTCAGATCAGACACTACACACCACCATTTAGGGCTACAATACATTTCTTGTGTCTTTTACAACTAAAATATACATGTTAGCTGATGCTTCTTTTTCATTTCTGTTTTTCTTCACGTTTATCTCTCTCTTCTTGAAATTGGGAAGAGGAAAAAACAAAGGGAGGGAAAAACCAAAAAGGCCTAATCTTTTTTTTCCATCATTAAGCTGTGTCTGGGAGATGATGTAGAAGCCGTATGTGGTCCAGAGGAAGTATTTATAGCTGGTTGGGATCTTGCTGGGCGCCGCTGATAGCTCAGATAATGGCAGAGAATGGGACGCAGCCAAGTGTTCTAATGACACCATGACAACGAGACAAGAGAACAGCGAGGATAAATAAATGTTAGCCATTTTCTCCCTCTCCTTCATTCTTAATGTCATTTTTTTCTTGTTAAGGTCACTTAGATATAGACTCAAATAATAATAATAATAATAATAACAATAATAATAAAAAATCTTGCGATAAATATTAAAATACTAAACTACCAAAACAAAACAATTTAACATTAAATAAATTGAAATTGGTTTTCTTGGGGCCTAATAGTGTGACATTCAGTTAAAAAGATAGCTCGATTTTTAATTTTTACCCTCTTTAATTCCTACGTCGATGGTTCAGTGGGTTTCCTTGGTGAAATAGGGGACAATACAAACAAGATTTCACCTCATTAAACAGGAACAAACTGTACAGAAATGGCACTTACTTATGGAAATGACTGTTAAACATGCACAGCATTATGTGCTCTAGCTGCCTGGGACGAAAATGCTGAAGTTGGAAACATTTAACCATGAAAATATGATCAGCCGTGACAGTGGAGTCAGTCTCAGACATCAGCCTCAATTACTAAGAGCTGTGGTTGGGCAGAAAGGTTGGAGGGTTGGAGGGTTGGGTTGGAGGATTGGAGGTGCACCAAGAGCTGTGGTTGGGCAAGGGGGTTGGAGGTGCACCAAGAGCTGTAGTTGGGCAAGAGGGTTGGAGGTGCACCAAGAGCTGTAGTTGGGCAAGAGGGTTGGAGGTGCACCAAGAGCTGTGGTTGGGCAAGAGGGTTGGAGGTGCACCAAGAGCTGCAGTTGGGTTTGGAGGGTTGAAGGGTTGGAGGGTTGGAGGAGCACCAAGAGCTGTGGTTGGGTTGGAGGATTGGAGGTGCGCCAAGAGCTGTGGTTGGGTTGGGGGGTTGGAGGTGCACCAAGAGCTGTGGTTGGGTTGGAGGGTTGGAGGTGCACCAAGAGCTGTGGTTGGGTTGGAGAGTTGGAGGGTTGGAGGTGCACCAAGAGCTGTTGTTGGGTTGGAGGGTTGGAGGTGCACCAAGAGCTGTGGTTGAGCTGGAGGGTTGGAGGTGCACCAAGAGCTGTTGTTGGGTTGGAGGGTTGGAGGTGCACAAATAGCTGTGGATGGGTTGGAGAGTTGGAGGGTTGGAGAGTTGGAGGGTTGGAGGTGCACCAAGAGCTGTGGTTGGGTTGGAGAGTTGGAGGGTTGGAGGCTTGGAGGTGCACCAAGAGTGGTTGTTGGGTTGGAGGGTTGGAGGTGCGACAAGAGCTGTGGTTGAGCTGGAGGGTTGGAGGTGCACCAAGAGCTGTTGTTGGGTTGGAGAGTTGTTGGGTCGGAGGGTTGGAGGTGCACCAAGAGCTGTTGTTGGGTTGGAGGGTTGGAGGTGCACAAAGAGCTGTGGTTGGGTTGGAGAGTTGGAGGGTTGGAGAGTTGAAGGGTTGGAGGTGCACCAAGAGCTGTGGTTGGGCTGGAGAGTTGGAGGGTTGGAGGTGCACCAAGAGCTGTTGTTGGGTTGTAGGGTTGGAGGGTTGGAGAGTTGGGGGTTGGAGAGTTGGAGGGTTGGAGGGTTGGAGGTGCACCAAGAGCTGTGGTTGGGTTGGAGGGTTGGAGGTGCACCAAGAGCTGTGGTTGGGTTGGAGGGTTGGAGGTGCACCAAGAGCTGTTGTTGGGTTGGAGGGTTGGAGAGTTGTTGGGTTGGAGAGTTGGATGGTTGGAGAGTTGGAGGGTTGGAGAGTTGGACCTGGACCTCTTTATGACGAGGTCATAAAACTGACTGTCCTACAGAGGGTCAGTAACGAGGTCATAAGACTGACTGTCCTACAGAGGGTCAGTAACGAGGTCATACGACTGACTGTCCTACAGAGGGTCAGTAACGAGGTCATAAGACTGACTGACTGTCCTACAGAGGGTCAGTCACGAGGTCATAAGACTGACTGTCCTACAGAGGGTCAGTAACGAGGTCATAAGACTGACTGTCCTACAGAGGGTCAGTAACGAGGTCATAAGACTGACTGACTGTCCTACAGAGGGTCAGTAACGAGGTCATACGACTGACTGTCCTACAGAGGGTCAGTCACGAGGTCATAAGACTGACTGACTGTCCTACAGAGGGTCAGTAACGAGGTCATAAGACTGACTGACTGTCCTACAGAGGGACAGTTACGAGGTCATAAGACTGACTGTCCTACAGAGGGTCAGTAACGAGGTCATAAGACTGAATGTCCTACAGAGGGTCAGTAACGAGGTCATAAGACTGAATGTCCTACAGAGGGTCAGTAACGAGGTCATAAGACTGAATGTCCTACAGAGGGTCAGTAAGGAGGTTATACGACTGTAGGAATGTTCTGCTAACTAGAAAGGGACATTTTTCACAAAATATTGTGTGACTTGCATTTTAGTGTTGGTGGAAGATGTCTACAATTTTAAATTGTTAGAGGCTAGTGTTGAACAATTGAGGCTAATGTAGTACTGACTGTTTTATAACTAGTAGTGGGATGGTAGCCTTTATATAAAGTGAGCCATTAGATGCTTTCTGGTTCTAGATAGCAACATTTCTTCTAGCAAATGATCCAACCTCTGGGGCCATGTTGAACAGTGTAACAGTAGAAAGGTAATGACAGACAAACAAGCTGGTCAGCAGTAGTGAGTATCAGTGGGTAAGCGCTGATGTTTATGAGCAGTCCTCTGTGGATCACATTACCGCTGATGTCACTGCCAGGACCAGGGATGTTTTAGCACCAGGCTGCTAATTGAGAAGACTATGGGCATAACAATGACATTGTTGGGCCAAATAGCCCTCTCTGCAGCCCTCTCCAGCCCCCTCAAGCCCCCTCTAATCATCTAGCACTAGCTCCAGTCAAAGAGATTTTTAGGAAGTGCAACCTTGGTATTTAGGATGGTACCTTGCCTTGAAACCCTTTTGTGTAGCTCAAAACAATTAGCATCTCTGGAGAGGGAACGACCAACACACATTCTCAGACAGTTTTAAGTAGTTGATCGTCTCACTTTTAGTTAGTTAGTTTTGTTTTACCTGCTGGGTACAACCTCCTTTACGGCTACCGTGACGGATTTATCTCGGGCCAAAGGAAATGGATTGATGCTATCTGCTGTAGACTACAGTTGTGTTCACCTAACGGTATTGTTGTTGTTGATTCTGTTGTTGTTCTGTAGTACAGTTTTCCTGGTGACTTTGGATATGTCATTTATGTCATCCACGTATGTTTTCCGTCGTTTATTTAATCTACTTCACAGTTTCATCGTCAACACAAATTACGGCCGTAACATATTGCAACGGCAATTGACACTCACATAGAAAATATATACCATGTTAACAAGGACACATAAAAACAGGCCAGCTGTTGAAATAATTATCTTTGAGTAGTATCCTAAAAAAAAACAAAAAAAACAGGACGTGTTATTTGTGACCAATTAAGGTTCTGCTGGTATTACAATTTAACATTGAGAACCGGGACATCTTCTGTTGCCCCTCTAATAATAGTAACACACATGGTGATGTGTTGTGATTAACATAATGGAAAAATAGCCCTCCTAATTTATCTTCTAAGTCCGAGGGAGAAGAGCGCCAGATTGGAGCCCGAGGACTCAATCCACCTCAACATATGCTACCATTGTATCGTCTCTGAATGCGACTGGAGGAGATCTATCCGAGACCTTGTTTTCCGTGATATTTATAGAGGAAGAAAAAAAGAAAACATTTGACTTTATGCCCTGCATACTTAATGCATACCTACCGTGGCTATCAATGCTGCAGCTATGGCTAGAGGAGGCTAGAATTCTGACTGCTAGTATCATGTGCATACACACACGTGGACCTGTGATGGGGGTCTCCATTCATCATCTATCGTAAACTTTGTGTTTCCACCTTGCTGTGTATTAGCCTTTTTTTGGGGTTTTGGTGGTCAATTTATAGACATTTGAATCGAGGAAGATTTGATTTTGTCATAGTACAGGATCCACAACATGAAGTGTCCTGCGTTTTGTATCGTTGAAAACATTTGAATCGAGGAAGATTTGATTTTGTCATAGTACAGGATCCACAACATGAAGTGTCCTGCGTTTTGTATCGTTGAAAACATTTGAATCGAGGAAGATTTGATTTTGTTATAGTACAGGATCCACAACATGAAGTGTCCTGCGTTTTGTATCGTTGAAAATGTTCCCACATATCTTCTCAGTTTGTGAACACAGACGGACTGTCTTTACCTTCCTAGAAACCAATCACCAGCCAAGGTGTGATAAATAACCCTGTAGCTACGGTAACACCGTCCGTTCTCAGACTATTTATCACGCAAAGACAATCAGTCAGCTAAGCTTGATGAATAATTTCAGGGGTGATCCTCTCAACTTCGGAGGCTTGACCCGACCAGCAACATTAGGCAGAGTATTGTTACAGAGGAAGCCAATAATACGGGTTTGGGTGTTTGCTCAGCGTGACCCGAGGCCTGTCAATGCTTTGCCCCCTGAAAGAGATATGCCATTAAAGGGACATGAGAAACAAATGAGGCCAATTTCTCCTGCAGTGTCCCGTCTGATATGTCAATAATAAAGGTTCGCCAGCAGCCCGCAGGACGCTCCACGATGGATTATCTTCTCGCGGCAAGCAGACAACCAAATGTAATACATCTGACTTTCCTCCCTGCGATAGGCGGTGGAATCAGTCAGACAAACCGATGGACTAGTGGTAAGTAGCAACTAGGAGCAAACCTGAGGTCAGAGAATGATATATGAATGAGATTTACATTTGAAAGAGGATTTGTTTCCTCTTGTTACAAGATATCCTCCAATAAACATAAGACACGTTTTTTCATTTAAATGCTACTGTGTTTGGTAATGAATTGTCTTTTTGCTGTGTAGAAGCTATAGCCAAGCAGTAGAGGGAGAAGGAAGGTCAACTTTAAGCAGTTATCATCTACAGTTATTCGGTCTTCACCTTACCACCTCACAATGAGTAGAATTGTACTATTGTTAGCAGTGGTGTTGTGGCCAGATAAAAGTCTCACTTAAAACATTTTACTGCAGTGAGCTAAATCAGGGTCACAGGGTGTTTCTTGGTAGTCTTAAACAAATCTACTTTGAAACAAAAGTATCCACCTCACACTCATGGTTATGGGCTTAAAAAAAAGAAGACACCTGCACCATGTCAGATATAGAGTTTAAATGGATTACATTTTGAGTGTGCATCCCAATATTACAATTAATGTACATCACAGAAGACTGAAATATAACAATACTGTTTGATATAGTAATACCGGATTTTCAGTGTTTAAAAAAAAGAATGTTGATTAATTATGAAATTACACCAAATATGAATAACATTCCACCCATGAGGCCACTAGAGGGAGCTTCTTGTCATTCGACTGCAGGAAAGGGCTACAGGCAAGGACTTGAATGAAATGAAATTAATGATATGTACCCCATTGATTCTTGAATAATATAACTTATACATGCCTCATGAGCTTAGTTCAACTGTCGGACCCCATCAAAACCCGGAATATAAGCATGTTTTACTCCGTTTGTAAACAATGTAAATGTGAACCAGCACTGTTTAGTGTCAAGACATGGTTAAAACTATTGTTTTGATATCATGGATGGTCAGTCCTTGGTTAGTACTATACTGTTGATATCATGGATGGCCAGTCCTTGGTTAGTACTATACTGTTGATATCATGGATGGCCAGTCCTTGGTTAGTACTATAGTGTTGATATCATGGATGGCCAGTCCTTGGTTAGTACTATACTGTTGATGTCATGGATGGTCAGTCCTTGGTTAGTACTATACTGTTGATATCATGGATGGTCAGTCCTTGGTTAGTACTATACTGTTGATATCATGGATGGCCAGTCCTTGGTTAGTACTATAGTGTTGATATCATGGATGGCCAGTCCTTGGTTAGTACTATAGTGTTGATGTCATGGATGGCCAGTCCTTGGTTAGTACTATACTGTTGATATCATGGATGGCCAGTCCTTGGTTAGTACTATAGTGTTGATGTCATGGATGGCCAGTCCTTGTTTAGTACTATAGTGTTGATATCATGGATGGCCAGTCCTTGGTTAGTACTATACTGTTGATATCATGGATGGCCAGTCCTTGGTTAGTACTATACTGTTGATATCATGGATGGCCAGTCCTTGGTTAGTACTATAGTGTTGATATCATGGATGGCCAGTCCTTGGTTAGTACTATAGTGTTGATATCATGGATGGCCAGTCCTTGGTTAGTACTATAGTGTTGATATCATGGATGGCCAGTCCTTGGTTAGTACTATAGTGTTGATATCATGGATGGCCAGTCCTTGGTTAGTACTATACTGTTGATATCATGGATGGCCAGTCCCTGGTTAGTACTATAGTGTTGATGTCATGGATGGCCAGTCCTTGGTTAGTACTATAGTGTTGATGTCATGGATTGCCAGTCCTTGGTTAGTACTATAGTGTTGATATCATGGATGGCCAGTCCTTGGTTAGTACTATAGTGTTGATGTCATGGATTGCCAGTCCTTGGTTAGTACTATAGTGTTGATGTCATGAATGGCCAGTCCTTGGTTAGTACTATAGTGTTGATATCATGGATGGCCAGTCCTTGGTTAGTACTATAGTGTTGATATCATGGATGGCCAGTCCTTGGTTAGTACTATAGTGTTGATATCATGGATGGCCAGTCCTTGGTTAGTACTATACTGTTGATGTCATGGATGGCCAGTCCTTGGTTAGTACTATACTGTTGATGTCATGGATGGCCAGTCCATGGTTAGTACTATAGTGTTGATATCATGGATGGCCAGTCCTTGGTTAGTACTATACTGTTGATATCATGGATGGCCAGTCCTTGGTTAGTACTATAGTGTTGATATCATGGATGGCCAGTCCTTGGTTAGTACTATAGTGTTGATGTCATGGATGGCCAGTCCCTGGTTAGTACTATACTGTTGATATCATGGATGGCCAGTCCCTGGTTAGTACTATACTGTTGATATCATGGATGGCCAGTCCTTGGTTAGTACTATAGTGTTGATGTCATGGATGGCCAGTCCTTGGTTAGTACTATACTGTTGATATCATGGATGGCCAGTCCTTGGTTAGTACTATACTGTTGATATCATGGATGGCCAGTCCTTGGTTAGTACTATAGTGTTGATGTCATGGATGGCCAGTCCTTGGTTAGTACTATACTGTTGATATCATGGATGGCCAGTCCTTGGTTAGTACTATAGTGTTGATGTCATGGATGGCCAGTCCTTGGTTAGTACTATAGTGTTGATGTCATGGATTGCCATTCCTTGGTTAGTACTATAGTGTTGATGTCATGGATGGCCAGTCCTTGGTTAGTACTATAGTGTTGATATCATGGATGGCCAGTCCTTGGTTAGTACTATAGTGTTGATATCATGGATTGCCAGTCCTTGGTTAGTACTATAGTGTTGATGTCATGGATTGCCAGTCCTTGGTTAGTACTATACTGTTGATATCATGGATGGCCAGTCCTTGGTTAGTACTATACTGTTGATATCATGGATGGCCAGTCCTTGGTTAGTACTATAGTGTTGATGTCATGGATGGCCAGTCCCTGGTTAGTACTATACTGTTGATATCATGGATGGCCAGTCCTTGGTTAGTACTATAGTGTTGATATCATGGATGGCCAGTCCTTGGTTAGTACTATACTGTTGATATCATGGATGGCCAGTCCTTGGTTAGTACTATAGTGTTGATATCATGGATGGCCAGTCCTTGGTTAGTACTATACTGTTGATATCATGGATGGCCAGTCCTTGGTTAGTACTATACTGTTGATATCATGGATGGCCAGTCCTTGGTTAGTACTATAGTGTTGATGTCATGGATGGCCAGTCCTTGGTTAGTACTATAGTGTTGATGTCATGGATGGCCAGTCCTTGGTTAGTACTATAGTGTTGATATCATGGATGGTCAGTCCTTGGTTAGTACTATAGTGTTGATATCATGGATGGCCAGTCCTTGGTTAGTACTATAGTGTTGATATCATGGATGGTCAGTCCTTGGTTAGTACTATAGTGTTGATATCATGGATGGCCAGTCCTTGGTTAGTACTATAGTGTTGATATCATGGATGGTCAGTCCTTGGTTAGTACTATAGTGTTGATGTCATGGATGGCCAGTCCTTGCATCCATAGCTCTGTCTTTGAATTTGAGAGTTGGTTAAATGTTTACTTCACCATCCCCTTCCCTTTTTATCAAAACAGTGGTGGGGAGAACTCTTTGTTATTGTTTAAACTGCTGATTGCCGTTTTAAGACTACAAATTGGAATAAGTAAATCCCATTTCACCGACAAGCTTCCTCTGGTTTCTGACTTTTTAAGTGACTGTCTGACATTTGGTGTCAGCGGTGGGATATCTGATTGTATCTCACTGGGGTTGTTTGTCCTCTTCCTTCACTGTGCATGCAGACCAGCCATCACAACACAAGCTCTTTCATTCTGGCCCCAATAATCAACAGCAGTAGAGCTCTGCCCCTCCATGTCAATTCTTCAGTCACAAACCAATGGACTTTCAGACGTGTTCTGAGGCTTGTTTCCTGACCTGATTGAAGTTCTTTGTCAGTGGCTGTGTGTGCGTCCCATTTGGCACCCAACTCCCTATACGGTGCAATACTTTTGAAGAATTTGACTAAACTCAAAGAGGCTCTGGTCAAAAGTAGTGCAGCTACGTAGGGAAAAGGGTACCATTTTGGACAGGACCGGTTACTCCCTTCACTCTGTAAGTAAGCAGGTGTCAACACAGCACCGCCACCTTGCAGATGGCAGCATCATTACCATTGATTCTGGCAGTGTTTCTCAGACAGGCCAGGGTCTAGATGGCCATGATGACTAACTAACCTTCCCACCTCTTGATGGGCTGCCGGCTTCCTCAGGGGGAGATCGAACCTCATTTTAACTCCGGGGGCTGTGGAAGCCCTAATAAAGGCGTCTTTAGCACAAGGTGGTGACTATTTCAGTCCCAATGAATTTAAGCATCCAGTCCTTGTGAGAGACCGAGAAAGTGACGGCGTGACGAGTTTTGTTGTTGTCGTCTGAATACCATATTGCCCCTTTAATATTAAAACAACCTGACTTGAGTCCATTTGCGTAACTTAGAGAAGTATAAATGACAGTTGTTAATGAATAACAATTGAACTAGACATGAACTAGCAGTCGGGTTGTTGCGAGGTACAGGGGCCATTTCAAGCCATCGCCATTGGCCCCATTCACGTAGACCAGAGCAGACATTTTGAAAAGGGCCTGTGTCTGTAATACACTCAGCATGTACAGTACACAGGACCAGGGATGATCACCATACATGCTGGATAATCATTAACCTCATTTAACAAGTGTAATTAACCTTGATTGGTCCAACATCATTAAGGGTGTACCGGCTCTGTCTGTCAGACTACAGAGGGGCCAGACACACAGACCACATAGAGAATGGTCCCAAATGGCACCCTATTCCCTATATAGTGCGCTACTTTTGACCAGAGCCCTATGTCTGTGTGTGTGAGTATTCTTACTATGGGGATGCCGAAGAAGTGAGGAGCTGGATATTTTCTTTCTCTCCACTTGAAAAATGAATCTCATGTCATCTTATTTCACCAGGTCAAATGGCAGTGTGACAGGTTGGTTTATTCGGTAGCATTTGGTGATGCTGTTGGAACCAGTTGACTGCTGTAGAATTTGGTGATGCTGTTGGAACCAGTTGACTGCTGTAGCATTTAGTGATGTTGTTGGAACCAGTTGACTGCTGTAGCATTTGGTGATGCTGTTGGAACCAGTTGACTGCTGTAGCATTTGGTGATGCTGTTGCAACCAGTTGACTGATGTAACATTTGGTGATGCTGTTGGAACCAGTTGACTGCTGTAGCATTTGGTGATGCTGTTGGAACCAGTTGACTGCTGTAGCATTTGGTGATGCTGTTGGAACCAGTTGACTGCAGTAGCATTTGGTGATGCTGTTGGAACCAGTTGACTGCTGTAGCATTTGGTGATGCTGTTGGAACCAGTTGACTGCAGTAGCATTTGGTGATGCTGTTGGAACCAGTTGACTGCTGTAGCATTTGGTGATGCTGTTGAAACCAGTTGACTGCTGTAGCATTAGGTGATGCTGTTGGAACCAGTTGACTGCTGTAGCATTTGGTGATGCTGTTGGAACCAGTTGACCGCAGTAGCATTTGGTGATGCTGTTGGAACCAGTTGACTGCAGTAGCATTTGGTGATGCTGTTGGAACCAGTTGACTGCAGTAGCATTTGGTGATGCTGTTGGAACCAGTTGACTGCTGTAGCATTTGGTGATGCTGTTGAAACCAGTTGACTGCTGTAGCATTAGGTGATGCTGTTGGAACCAGTTGACTGCTGTAGCATTTGGTGATGCTGTTGGAACCAGTTGACTGCAGTAGCATTTGGTGATGCTGTTGGAACCAGTTGACTGCTGTAGCATTTGGTGATGCTGTTGGAACCAGTTGACTGCTGTAGCATTTGGTGATGCTGTTGCAACTAGTTGACTGCTGTAGCATTTGGTGATGCTGTTGCAACCAGTTGACTGCTGTAGCATTTGGTGATGCTGTTGGAACCAGTTGACTGCTGTTCTTTTTACACTGGTTATTAGAAGACCCACGTAACATTGTGTAGACATTGTCGACACACACGCACACACACACACACATTCATATTACTATTCAAAACAACCCATAGAAAATGTCTTCTTTCCCACAATGGTTGTCAGATAAGGGGACAATACAGTTTTTTCTGTGATGCGTTTTCTGTGAAGTGATGCATTATGAATTTATTATAGTGTCTTTATGTCATGTCATAATGCATTGTAAGCCTTCGTAACAGTTTATGACTAAGCATCATACACAAACTTCACATGACTATACAGTATTAACAATAAACATATGCATTATCTAACACACAGCTATTTCACTAAGTGATGTCATTTCCTCCTCTCTGCATAGTTCCCCTCTCACCTCTGTCTCTCTCTACCCCTTGAAGACACAAAAGTGTCAGCACACAGAAGACACCCTCACTACTAAACCATGATACACCAGCCATCCTTTATTCTGTCCTGCTCAGGTGTCATGACTCATTATATTTGCAGATGATTTGCATAATGCAGGAGGCATCAAATTAGATTAGCATAATTCCTTTGATTACTCGTGTTATTAAATGTGACATTGATGTAGAAAATGACCTGATAAAAAGGTTCATAGAGGATGTCACCTTCCAGGACCTGACCCCTGTCTCTGTCCCCCTGTCTCTGTCCCCCTGTCGCTGTCCCCTGTCCCCCTGTCTCTGTCCCCCTGTCTCTGTCCCCTGTCCCCCTGTCTCTGTCCCCTGTCCCCCTGTCTCTGTCCCCTGTCCCCTGTCTCTGTCCCCTGTCTCTGTCCCCTGTCCCCCTGTCTCTGTCCCACTGTCCCCCTGTCTCTGTCCCCTGTCCCCCTGTCTCTGTCCCCTGTCTCTGTCCCCCTGTCTCTGTCCCCTGTCCCCCTGTCTCTGTCCCCCTGTCTCTGTCCCCTGTCCCCTGTCTCTGTCCCCCTGTCTCTGTCCCTTGTCTCTGTCCCCCTGTCTCTGTCCCCTATACGGGCCTCTTTTACAGAGCACTTCTTTACTCTTTATACAGCCTGTGCATCCATATCATTACATTTATATTGATTGTTTTCTTCATGTCTATGCATCTCAGTATGCGATTTAGGAAACATTAACCTTAACCCTAATCTATATTAATGGGTTACTTGTACACTAACACCTGCACAGATACACACACACACACACACACACACACACACACACACACACACACACACACACACACACACACACACACACACACACACACACACACACACACACACACACACACACACACACACACACACACACACACAATGGTTAAAGGTGTTTGTAATCATATATTTCAGGATGTAATGTCTATAGGGTGAGCAGTCACAACATTGGCCTTTCTTGGCCCATTTAGGCCCATTTACGAAGGTAATTATTGACAGAGGGCTTCAGTGTCATCAGTCAAGGAGGGGCCACATTGACTGGGTTAGAAAATACTGTGAAAGACCAGATCGATGGACTCTATCGTACATTTGAAAAGTGGAATGTACGACATTCTCCTCTACATGTTTTATTTTTCCATCTAAGTGGATAATACGGATTAGCGTCTTGTGGCCACGACGGCTGCATGCATATGAGGTGCCATAGTATCACCTCTCTCTTAAGTGTCTAAAGCATCGGCCATTTGTCAGGGGCAAAAGAGTTTCAATCTCTTTTTCCATTTCATCCAGATAGCGGCGTCGTTTTATTACCGACGTGAGAAACAGGGACGTCGTTTCGTAAGGTAAAAAGGAGTTCCGCCCGCATGCATTTCCCCCCCAAGATAAAGTTGGCGGTTTACAGCTATTTCCAGAGCGCCGACTGGTAATGTATTATTCCGTTAAAGCAATGATCAGGTAGTGTTGGATGAATGGGAGATGTTCAGCACCATTACAGACTGGCACAGCAGTGAGGCATTATTACATTATCGCTGCTCTTTAGTAGGAGATTGGGTGTGTGACCGGGTCCTGAATACACTCATCCCGCTCTCGGCGGCGTAAATTGCAGATTGGCTCATTGACTTCAATGATAAAATGTAAAAATTGCCAGTAAAGGGAACATAGACTCAGGTTCACTCCTTAGCTGTTTGTCAACGGGCAGATGTGGCTCAGACAGCGAACACTGAGCATGTTAAAGAGATGCTTTTCATCTCCTGGATTTAGGAAAGGCAATGTCATTTATTTCCCAGAAACTACTAAAGCAATACCTCACAAGACATAAACATTTAGAAGAGGCGCATTACGTCTCTGGTTTGTCATACCACAATGCCTTTGTCCGAGATTAAAATTCCCCACAGGGTGAGAGATGGAATTCTAAAAGTCAAGGATAACATAAAATTCAGCAAATAACTAACCCCAGACAGTATTACAGTATAGACATGCACAAGGCAAATGACCTGCTCTTCATGATGTTGTGCATGTAAATTAGCATTATATTTTCACATATAACATAGGACAAAAAGTTGGCTAATAAGTGCTATTGTTTTACTAGTTCTGTGGCCTAATGTAGTTATGTGGCCTAATGTAGTTATGTGGCCTAATGTAGTTCTGTGGCCTAATGTGGGTCTGTGGCCTAATGTGGTTATGTGGTCTAATGTAGGTCTGTGGCCTAATGTAGTTCTGTGGCCTAATGTAGTTCTGTGGCCTAATGTAGTTTTGTGGCCTAATGTAGGTCTGTGGCCTAATGTAGTTCTGTGGCCTAATGTAGGTCTGTGGCCTAATGTAGTTCTGTGGCCTAATGTAGTTCTGTGGCCTAATGTAGTTGTGTGGCCTAATGTAGTTCTGTGGCCTAATGTAGTTCTGTGGCCTAATGTAGTTCTGTGGCCTAATGTTAGAACCTGTGGCCTAATGTAGTTCTGTGGCCTAATGTCGTTCTGTGGCCTAATGTGGTTCTATGGCCTAATGTAGTATTGTGGCCTACTGTGGCCTAATGTAATTATGTGGCCTAATGTAGTTCTATGGCCTAATGTGGTTCTAAGGCCTAATGTAGTTCTGTGGCCTAATGTAGGTCTGTGGCCTAATGTAGTTCTGTGGCCTAATGTAGTTCTGTGGCCTAATGTAGTTCTGTGGCCTAATGTGGTTCTATGGCCTAATGTAGTTCTGTGGCCTAATGTAGTTCTGTGGCCTAATGTAGTTCTGTGGCCTAATGTAGTTCTGTGGCCTAATGTGGCCTAATGTAGTTATGTGGCCTAATGTGACCTAATGTAGTTCTGTGGCCTAATGTAGTTCTGTGGTCTCATGTAGTGCTGTGGCCTAATGTAGTTCTGTGGCCTAATGTAGTTCTGTGGCCTAATGTAGTTCTGTGGCCTAATGTGGTTCTGTGGCCTAATGTAGTTCTGTGGCCTAATGTAGTTCTGTGGCCTAATGTAGTTCTGTGGCCTAATGTGGTTCTATGGCCTAATGTAGTTCTGTGGCCTAATGTAGTTCTGTGGCCTAATGTAGTTCTGTGGCCTAATGTGGCCTAATGTAGTTCTATGGCCTAATGTGGTTCTAAGGCCTAATGTAGTTCTGTGGCCTAATGTAGGTTCTGTGGCCTAATGTAGTTCTGTGGCCTAATGTAGTTCTGTGGCCTAATGTAGTTCTGTGGCCTAATGTGGTTCTATGGCCTAATGTAGTTCTGTGGCCTAATGTAGTTCTGTGGCCTAATGTAGTTCTGTGGCCTAATGTAGTTCTGTGGCCTAATGTGGCCTAATGTAGTTCTGTGGCCTAATGTGACCTAATGTAGTTCTGTGGCCTAATGTAGTTCTGTGGTCTCATGTAGTTCTGTGGCCTAATGTAGTTCTGTGGCCTAATGTAGTTCTGTGGTCTCATGTAGTTCTGTGGCCTAATGTAGTTCTGTGGCCTAATGTAGTTCTGTGGCCTAATGTAGTTCTGTGGCCTAATGTAGTTCTGTGGTCTCATGTAGTTCTGTGGTCTCATGTAGTTCTGTGGCCTAATGTAGTTCTGTGGCCTAATGTAGTTCTGTGGTCTCATGTAGTTCTGTGGCCTAATGTAGTTCTGTGGTCTCATGTAGTTCTGTGGCCTAATGTAGGTCTGTGGCCTAATGTAGTTCTGTGGCCTAATGTAGTTCTGTGGCCTAATGTAGTTCTGTGGCCTAATGTAGTTCTGTGGCCTAATGTAGTTCTGTGGCCTAATGTAGTTCTGTGGTCTAATGTTAGAACCTGTGGCCTAATGTTAGAACCTGTGGCCTAATGTAGTTCTGTGGCCTAATGTAGTTCTGTGGTCTCATGTAGTTCTGTGGCCTAATGTAGTTCTGTGGCCTAATGTAGTTCTGTGGTCTCATGTAGTTCTGTTGCCTAATGTAGTTCTGTGGCCTAATGTAGTTCTGTGGCCTAATGTAGTTCTGTGGCCTAATGTAGGTCTGTGGCCTAATGTAGTTCTGTGGCCTAATGTAGTTCTGTGGCCTAATGTAGTTATGTGGCCTAATGGGGGGGGGGGGGGGGGGGGATGCAGAGAGAAATCATTAAAGCACATTAGACTATTAACATTCCAAAGAGCATTTATCTTGGGGATCAATAGGTTCTCATCTTCTTTAGAGGACTCTTTGGTGTCCTTAAAGCCATTATGAGGTAGATTATGAGCATAATCAATTCATTACATGCAGATGGAACAATAATGATTGACACCATTGGAACCAATAATCATTTCAAGTGCAGTGATTTTTTTCAAATAGTTTTTTCTTTAAACTCTATATTTCTTTAAAAAGGTCTTTATGAAAAGGACACACACTTACCCTTTAATATTAGGACAATATATTAAACACAATTTGTGCTAGATTTGCTGGTATGTTGTTTAAGTTATAAGAGTGAAGTGATTATTGACACGTTATAACATAACGTCAGGTATCAGTCAGGTATTCAGGTATTCAGGTGTCAGGTATTCTGCAGTTCAGACTGAAGAGTCTGTGTGTAATGCAGCCACTCCAAAACGTCTCGTCAGGTATTCTGCAGTTCAGACTGAAGAGTCTGTGTGTAATGCAGCCACTCCAAAACGTCTCCGTCAGGTATTCTGCAGTTTAGACTGAAGAGTCTGTGTTAAATGCAGCCACTCCAAAACGTCTCGTCAGGTATTCTGCAGTTCAGACTGAAGAGTCTGTGTGTAATGCATCCACTCCAAAACGTTTCTTGGCAACGATTTAGTTGCTACAGATCAAGCAACACTTCACCATATGACATTCCCTGCTTTGCTGGCTGTGTGTGAAGACACCATACTCCACAAATGGATTGGATCTGAAATGTACCATTTTAAGATCTGTGACGCTCCAATCAACACCAAGATGTTCAGACATTTATAATTGGATCGTATTGCCGTCTTGACTTGGATGTGACGCCACAGTCCAAAGTCTATTTTTGTAACCTTATGGAAAAATAAATAAAACAGATATTCTATCTTTAGGATTTGTCAACAAGATAAAAAAATAATTAAAAAAAACACACACACATTTTATTTTTAGAATTAAAAAAAATAGATATATTGGTGTTTAAATATCAATTCTCCCTTTATGCATTGCTGACCTACGTTTACAATAATGTCGACACAATCAGTGTGTGGCCCAGAGTCAACATACAGAAACCAGCGTGGTACTCCCTTTGACTGGATGTAGATTTGATGAACATGATACAACCCCATTATCACTCCCTCTGTGAGCCCCAGCCAGTCTGTTGACTGTGAATCGTATTGTTAAGGACCAACACCCCCCCCCCCCTCCCCTTTCCTCTAACCCGCTCCACGCCAATAATAGCCCTAAATGGGAATAAAATGACTTTTCACTTTTTCATTCAGTTGTTATGCTAAAAAGTGTAACCTTGAAGTGACCGCTGCCATGTATACGTGGATTGGCGTTTGCTCCGCAGCCTTTCCGCGCTGAATAGTCTGAGCAGGAGATCCTTCTGTTCCCCATATGGCACCATTGTCTTGGTAATGCCGTACAATGCTCCCCCTCGGAGCTTGCTCCAGGCCCTGCTGCTAGAGAATAAACTGTTGGTTTCATAGAGGCAGGAGGAGACAGGAGGAGGCAGGAGGAGGCAGGCTCGGGACAGGCAGGAGGAGGCAGGAGGAGGCAGGCTCGGGACAGGCAGGAGGAGGCAGGAGGAGGCAGGCTCGGGACAGGCAGGAGGAGGCAGGAGGAGGCAGGCTCGGGACAGGCAGGAGGAGGCAGGAGGAGGCAGGCTCGGGACAGGCAGGAGGAGACAGGAGGAGGCAGGAGGAGACAGGAGGAGACAGGAGGAGGCAGGAGGAGACAGGAGGAGACAGGAGGAGGCAGGCTCGGGACAGGCAGGAGGAGGCAGGAGGAGGCAGGAGGAGGCAGGAGGAGACAGGAGGAGGCAGGCTCGGGACAGGCAGGAGGAGGCAGGAGGAGACAGGAGGAGGCAGGCTCGGGACAGGCAGGAGGAGGCAGGAGGAGGCAGGCTCGGGACAGGCAGGAGGAGGCAGGAGGAGACAGGAGGAGGCAGGCTCGGGACAGGCAGGAGGCCTGTGGACACAATGACCGTGTTACAAATAGCACCCTATTCCCTAAATAGTGCACTCCTTTTGATCAAATGTAGTGCACTATATAGGGAATAGGGTGCCAGTTGGGACACACGGAGAACAGAGGCTGGCTGTGAGATGTGGGGCTCCCATACGCGTGGCAGGTCCTGGTCCTTTTCCCCCCTATGGACACTGACAAGCAGCTAGGCTCCAGGCGGTAGGAGGCAGAGGAAATTGAAAGCATTCCCAATCCCGGTCGCCGCGCTGGGAACCTAGGAGGAGAAGGAGAGAGGACAAGATGTTTTGAAAAGTTTTGTGAAAGGAAAGGTATTTTATTGGCTTGTAATTACAAGTAATAAATCATTATGACAGACATTTTTTGTGTAACTAGAATGAGGTGACTTTCCCCAAAAACATAAAGATTATCTTTAGCTATAAAAATCATCTTGAATCCATTGTGGTCAATGGACGAACGATTATCTTAATGCTTGTGGGAAACTCCCCCAGTGAATAAGAAGGGCTGTGGTGGTTGTGTTAAGAGGTTTTTAAATACAGCAGGTCATTGTTAGGTACCTCTGTCAGAGTTTATGAGGATAATCCTGGTTCAAAAACCATTTCATCTTAATCCCGTTAGTTCATGATATCGTCACTTGATTATGCTTTGGTTTTATGACTGTTGTAATTTCCTGTTAGATTTAATGTCAGCCGTTGGTTGTGAGTGACATTAGAAAAATGTGATCACACAGAAAACTGTTTATTTCAATGCCTCAGTCCTGCTATATTCTCAAATTCTCAAATTAATTTAAAAACAGATGTTAGTTTTCTTATGTTCTCCCTTTTAAGTTGTGCTCATTACGTCACTCTCTATATCTCTCCTTTGTCTCGACTCAGGGGCTTTGGGAATATTTCTTCCCATAGTTCCCTTTGTCCGTGAGGCTCTTGGATTGTCAGAATTGAGCCCGTGTTAAACTAATCAGTCAGGCAGTTGCTGAGTAGACAACTAGCTAACACTAACTAAAATCAAATAAGGTGCCATGAGAACACTAATTGGCCTTAAGGTCACAAGAGAGTCATCACATTTCTCTAGCCTCCTTTCTCCCCCTCCAGCCGTCAGGGCAGACAGAAGACGGTGTAGGACAGACTAATTAAGCGTTTGCACCTAAGTTTGCAACTGTTTTTTAAACAGAAAATGAATAGACCAAACTCCTATCGTTTTGCAAAAAAAACGTTGTATTCCAAAGTTTTTTGCTGTTTGCAAAAGCAACCTATTTACCCATAATCCTTTTGGAGGTGGTGTTGTAAATGTAACATTGGCGACAGATCAAAAGCAACCTATTTACCCATAATCCTTTTGGAGGTGGTGTTGTAAATGTAACATTGGCGACAGATCAAAAGGGTCAACTAAGGGTTACGATAAATAACAAAACATTAAGGTCAAATGAATACAGTTTGTTTTGGAGTTTTAGCCTATACCTAACTTCATATCTTTAGTAAATCTTTAGGACATTTTCAGTAAATCTATAGTAAATGTTAGTAATATATTCAGTAACTCTTTAGTAAATCAACTGTAAATCTTCAATAAATCTTCATGAAATCTTTAGGAAATCTTTAGGAAATCTTTAGGAAATGTTCAGTAAATCTTTAGGAAA